>NW_024070212.1:108315552-108499502 GCF_014754425.2 Oryx dammah
AGAAACGCTGGACTGGAAGAAGCACAAGCTGGAATCAAGATTGCCGGAAGAAATATCAATAGCCTCAGATATGCAGATAACACCACCCTTATGGCAGAGTGAAGAGGAACTAAAAAGCCTCTTGATGAAAGTGAAAGAGGAAAGTGAAAAAGTTGGCTTAAAGCTCAACATTCAGAAAACGAAGATCATGGCATCTGGTCCCATCACTTCATGGGAAATAGATGAGGAAACAGTGGAAACAGTGTCAGACTTTATTTTTTTGGGCTCCAAAATCACTGCAGATGGTGATTGCAGCCATGAAGTTAAAAGATGCTTACTCCTTGGAAGGAAAGTTATGACCAACGTAGATAGTATATTGAAAAGCAGAGATATTACTTTGCCAGCAAAGGTCCGTCTAGTCAAGGCTAGATGGTTTTGCCTTTGGTTTTTCCAGTGGTCATGTATGGATGTGAGAGTTGGACTGTGAAGAAAGCTGAGTGCCGAAGAATTGATGCTTTTGAACTGTGGTGTTGGAGAAGACTCTTGAGAGTCCCTTGGATTGCAACCGGTCCATCCTAAAAGAGATCAGTCCTGTGTGTTCATTGGAAGGACTGATGCTGAAGCTGAAACTCCAATACTTTGGCCACCTCATGTGAAGAGTTGACTCATTGGAAAAGACCCTGATGATGGGAAGATTGAAGGCAGGAGGAGAAGGGTACGACAGAGGATGATATGGCTGGATGGCATCACCGACTCGATGGACATGAGTTTGGGTGAACTCCGGGAGTTGGTGATGGACAGGGAGGCCTGACGTGCTGTGATTCATGGGGTGGCAAAGAGTCAGACACGAGTTAGCAACTGACCTGAACTGACTGAGCCTTTTGCATATTTGCTGGAGCCAGCCTGTAAGAAAAGACCTTTGGAGCAAAGATTATCACTTTGTCCTATAAGGAAAGAAGGAAGGAAATAAGACTTATTGTGAAGTTAATGAGGACAGAGGAGCCTGCTGGGCTGCTGTCTGTGGGGTCCCACAGAGTTGGACACAACAGAAATGACTTAGCAGCAGCAGCAGCAATGAGGCTTAAGTTTCAGGGTCCCTCACTTGCAGGAGCCCCTATGAGAGGTGGGAGTTGCTGGGATTTGTTGTTTGAGAGTTGAGAAGAGGAAGTGGCTTGCAATCAAGAAGCATTTCTGAAAAACTGCCTAAAGATCTCAGAAAAGAGGGATCTGGAACTGAGTCTTCAATAATTTGTCTTGACTTCTTTTCTCATTCTAAACAGACATTTACTTTCATACTTAATATTGTACTCAATTTTGTATTCTTTTTCTTGGAGAGGATCTCTGGGCCTGTAGAAACTCAGCTCTTACAAAACCTGGATCCATTGCGCATATAAACACACATCCTTCCCAAGCTAGATAATAGCTAGTGATCTGACTTCTTCATAGGAAGCGGAAGAGAAGTGGCTCTCTTGCTTTCTTATCTTTGATCAGCATATCCAGGAAGGCATGCTCCACTACCATAAAACAGAGCACATGGGTGACCAGCGCCTCCTGCGTAGTCCCAGATTATTACAGCTATCTCACTGGAGACCCTGAGAGTCTCTGTAACTGATCATTCAAATAATTTCTCAGTTTCTTCTTTTGACCGTTGTTTTCAAATCTCTCTCCTCCCGGTTGTTTGCCTTCCTTTCTAATACATTTCCAAAGCAATGTGTTGGCTTTCCTAGGCCTGGCACATTTGAAAACATGCAACAAATAAGTGCTAAATGAATAATTTAGAAGAACAAATCCTAGGCTTTCTGGCTCTCAGTCTCTGAGAAGAGTGCAAACAAGCTATAAAATTACAAAAATATGGGCAGGTGTAGGAAGGAGGAGTCTTTATTCACTGAACCAGTTATTTGCAAACTCAGTGTTGTTTTACAGTCTTATTTTAAATGCAGATTCCAGGACTGTGGCCCTGGGGGTTGGAATCGATAGTCTGGGAAGGGATTCAGGAGGGCATATTTTGATTAAGGACCCCTTGGTGATTCTGATGTAGCCTACTTCTTGAGAAATGCTGCAAAAGGAACTGGGCCTGGCTGGTATAGAATTTAATTATCTCCTACAACCACTCCCTACATTGCTAATTCTAGTCCAAGATCTGTCTGGAGATAGTTTCTGAGAAAATTTGGCCCATGGATTTGTGGTAATTCTTAATTTCTATTCCTCAGGCAAATATTCACAGCTACTATAGTGAAAACAATGCAAATTTGGGAATTTGGACAGATCCAGGTTCCAATTGTGACATCTCTCTGAGTCTGATTTATCCATAAAATAGGGATACTATTGCTATTCATAATTAATATGAGGATTAAATACCTCAATTTATGTGAAAGTGTTGTATACAATGCCTATTATGGTCCAGTTATTCAGTAAAAGTTAGTTTTTGTCTCATTTTTTTGCTGTCAAGGATTTAGAGTTTCCCCCTGAGAACTGAGATACCTGGAATTCTCCCATTTAGAGATCCCTGGTGGCTCAGATGGTAAAGTGTCTGCCTGCAATGCGGGAGACCCGGGTTTGATCCCTGGATCGGGAAGATCCCCTGGAGAAGGAAATGGCAACACACTTCAGTAGTCTTACCTGGAAAATTCCATGGACAGAGGAGCCTGGTAGGCTACAGTCCATGTGGTCACAAAGAGTCGGACACGACTTCACTTTCATTTTCACTTTCTTAGGCTTCAGCCTTTAGTCCTTGTTTTCTTGGGGCTTCCTTGGTGGTTCAGATGATAAAGAATCTGCCTGCAATGTGGGAGACTTGAGTTCGATCAGGGTTGGAAAGAACCCCTGGAAAAGGGAATGGCTACCTACTCCATTATTCTTGCCTGGAAAATTCCACGGACAGAGGAGCCTGGTAGGCTACAGTCCATGGGGTCACAAAGAGTTGGACATGACCAAGCAACTAACACTACTAGACTAAAATGAAAATAACCCTGGAATTAGTAACTAGATGCCCCACTCTTATGTATGACATAGTCAAAGTGGTTCATGAATTGTTTTGGGAAGGCAAAGGCAGGAGGACCTCTTGGGGGTGACATGAAGGAAAAGGAAAGAGAGGGGAAGAGTGTAGAGACAAATTGAAGGTACCCGAAAACAAATTTTTCCAACATTACAGTGTTATATAGGGCCAGGAAGTTGACTGAGAACAATGGTTTTCAGCTAATACTTCTGATTGTCGTGTGAAGAAATGTTCAAAGAGTGCTAGTCACAAGGGAATTTTATCTCATCTGTTGGTGAAAAGGATGTTCTTAGTGTACAGGTGCGAAAATTTTAACAGCTTTTCTAAGCAAAAGTTTTTCCTTGAAAAAAAATCTTGATAATCCTCTTAAAGTAGAAGGTGAACCCCTAAGGGGATGACTGTGGTTGGATAAACCACTTCAAGCAAACTGGGGAGTTTGGTTTCACTCCTGAGAGGGAGAGGAAAGAAAAATAGGATGGGACAGAGAAATGCGGAAATGCTATGAGGTTGGAGAGTATGTGGAGTAAAAATGGCTGGTATAAATTCCTTAGTGATGGGGTAACCAAATGACATTAGAAACAGGAATGTCTGGTGTTCTCACTGAAATTTTTGGCGGTAATGTAATGAAGGTGATGATGAATAGCCATAAAGTGTTGGATTTTCCTGGGTCCATCTTCTACTCTTAGGATGGTTGCACCCCAGCTTTGGCAAAGACTGCTGATGGTCTTCCCAAAATCCAGCCTCCTCTTCTTTAATCTTTACAGAAACGTTAGCTGAGCACAGAGCTGTCTACTATGAGACTACACTTCCCAGCCTCCCTTGCAGCTAGGTATGGCCATGTGACTAGGTTCTGGCCAATGGCATGTGAGCAGAATGAATGAACTGTGCACCTTCCAAGTATGTCTTTAAAAAAGAGTATACTATCCTTTTTCTACTGAATGTGGATGCTGTGGCAGCCTCTAGGGCACCCATCTTAGTCATACAACAACCAAAACTTCCACTGTAGCCACAATGGCTACTCGTTAAACAGAACTATCACACAGAAGGAATCTGGGTATTTTGCCAACCTTGTAAAGCAAACTGCCCCATCAGCTCTGGACTGCTCTGTCTAGACCTGTTTGAGAGAAAGAAGTTAATTTCTATCATGTTTTAATATTTTTTATTTCTGTTATAACAGCCAAATTTTCATCCTTAACAAATATATAAAAATGCATTGCTTGTTCTTAGAACTTTAAAAAGCATATTACTTTTTATTGTAAAAATAACATACCAAACTCCAGGAGATAATGAAAGTCAGGGAAGCCTGGTGTCCTGAAATCCTGGCGTCACAAAGAATTGGACACAACTTAGCTACTAAACAACATACCAAAAAGTGATTAAGTACTTGGACTGCAAGGAGATCCAGCCAGTCCATTCTGAAGGAGATCAGTCCTGGGTGTTCTTTGGAAGGAATGATGCTAAAGCTGAAACTCCAGTACTTTGGCCACCTCATGCAAAGAGTTGACTCATTGGAAAAGACTTTGATGCTGGGAGGGATTGGGGGCAGGAGGAGAACAGGACGACAGAGAATGAGATGGCTGGATGGCATCACCGACTTGATGGATGTGAGTTTGAGTGAACTCCAGGAGTTGGTGATGGACAGGGAGGCCTGGCGTGCTGCAGTCCATGGGGTCACAAAGAGTCAGACACGACTGAGCAACTGAACTGACTGAACTGACTGACTCTTGAGGTGATAAGAATGGTACTCTATTTCTCTGGTCTTTCCTAAAACCTATAACTTCAGTTTAATTGGGAGAAAAACATCAAACAAATCTTATAAAACAACTGACTATCCCCTAAATTATCAAGGTCATCAAAAACAAGGAAAGGAGCCTGAGGAGACATAATAACCAAAATTGTAGACAGCCCTCCATATCCATGGGTTCCATATTCATGGAGTCAACCAAATGCAGATCAAAAATATTTTTTAAAAATTAGAGAGTTCCAAAAAGCAAAACTTTAACTTGCTGTGCACTGGCAACTGATTACATAACATTTACTAATACATTGTATTAGGTATTATGAGTAATCTAGAGATGATTTAAAGTACATAGGATATGTGGAGGTTATACACAAATACTACACCATTTTATATAAGGGACTTGAGCATCGTTGGATTTTGGTATCTGTGGGAGTCCTGGACTATAGTATGTGGTATCCTGGATAGGATCCTAGAACCAAAAAAGGTAAAAACTAACGTCCTTTTAGTATGGAGTTAAATAAAGTATAATTAAAGCATGAATAATACTTCAATTAAAGAAAATATGAACTTTAATTCATAATAATGATCAATATTGGCTCATTAGTTGTGACAAATAATGTTAATAATAGGCGAAACTATGTCGAGTATAAGAAAACTATTTTTTTTTCTGGCTGCGCTAGTCTTCATTGTTGTACACAGGCTATCTCTAGTTGCAGCGATGGCGGGGGCCACTCTTCATTGTGATGTGCGGCCTTCTCACGGTGGTGGTTTCTCTTGTTGCTGGGCACAGGTACTAAGCATGCAGGCTTCAGTAGTTGCAGAGCATGGGCTTAGTCGCTCAGCAACATGTGGGGTCTTCCTGGACCAAGGATCAAACCCGTGTCCTTTGCATTGGCAGGTGGATTCTAAAACACTAGATCATCAGGGAAGCCCTAAGAGAATTTGTCAATGTTAGCAACTTTTCTGTAATCTAAATCTACTCTAAAATTAAGTTTACTAAAAAAGTAATAAAAGATAATATGCCTTAAAATGTTTTTTAAAAATTACATGCTACATTTCAGAAAATTTGAAATACAAATTGAAATTTAAAATTTTAAAATCATCCTAAATTCCCCGGCTGTCCAGGGGTTAGAGCTGCATTCTCATTGGGGAGGGCCTGGGTTTAATCCCTTTGGGGGAACTAAAATCCCACAGCCATGCAACACAGCCAAAAAAAAAAAAAAAAACCCCAAACAACAAGGTCCTACTGTAGAGCATAGGGTATACTTGGATGAATCATAATGGAAAAGAATGTTTAAAAGAATGTATGTATATGTATAACTGAATCACTTTGCTACCCAGGAGAAATTAATGCAAAATTGTAAATCAAGTATCTTTCAATTAAACAAGAAAATAATCCCCCAAATTTTGCTGTATCTGTGTCTGTGTGTGTTTTTAATGAAAACTACCATACTGTATACACAGTTTTCTGTCTTATTTCACTTAACATTTATCATTAAGCATTTTTATGCATATTCATTTTTGAGCCCTTCAAGAGCACCAGAAGCAATGACAGTACAAGAACACTGAATATACTTGGAACCAAGAACTCTTAGAGAAATGACTGATTACACGGCTGGAACAGAATGAGCCTGCAAATGTTTTGTTGTGCCAGAAACTAAGCAGTGCTCAAAGAATGATGCGATATTCAAAAGTACACATGAGCCAGCTTGAAGGAGCTTCCCCTGGTCAAATCTAGAATAATTTGAAAATCAATACTCATTGATGAGTCCATCTTTAGTGACAGCAGTGAAAAATAACTCAGGGAATAAAATGAGAAAGCAGTTCCAACAGTTTTCTCTATTTCCCCACACCCTTGCCAGTACTTGATAGTAGCACTATTTTATGTTTTGCCAATCAAAGGATAAAAAGTAGTAGCTCACTATTATTATAGTTTTAGAAATCACTACTTACCAGTAAGGAATATTTACTGAACATATGTGTTTATTTATTCAGGGAATTTTTGATTCATATTCTTTGCCAATATTTCAACTGGATTATCTGTATTTTTCTTATTGATTTTAGAAACTCTTGCTGTTGTTCAGTTGCTAAGTCATGTGTGAGGCTTTGTGATACCATGGACTGCAGCACGCCTGGTTTCCCTGTCCTTCACTGTCTCCTGGAGTTTTCTCAAACTCATGTCCATTGAGATGGTAATGCCATCTAATTGTCTCATTCTCTGTCACCCCCTTCTCATCCTTCCTTCAATCTTTCCCAGCATCAGGGATTTTTCCAATGAGCCAGCTCTTCACATCAGGGGGCCAAAGTATGGGAGCTTCAGCTTCATGCTACCTGATCAGTCCTTCCAATGAATATTCAGGGTTGATTTCCTTTAAAATTGACTGGTTTGATCTCCTTGCTGTCCAAGGGAGCCTCAAGACTCTTCTCCCACACCACAGTTCGAAAGCATAAATTCCTCAGCACTTAGCCTTCGTCTCAGTCAGTTCAGTGTCTTACTCTTTGCGACCCCATGGACTGCAGCACGCCAAGCTTCCCTGTCCATCACCAACTCCTGGAGCCTATTCAGACTCATATCCATCATGTCAGTGATGCCATCCAACCATCTCATCCTTTGTTGTCCCCTTCTCCTCCTGCCTTCAATCTTTCCCAGTATCAGGGTCTTATCCAATGAATTGGTTTATCGCCTCAGGTGGCCAAAGTATTGGAATTTCAGCTTCAGCATCAGTCCTTTTGATGAATATTCAGGACTGATTTCCTTTAAGATTGACTGCTTTGATCTCCTTGCAGTCCAAGGGACTCTCAAGAGTCTTCTCCAACACCACAGTTCAAAAGCATCAATTCTTCGACACTCAGCTTCCTTTATATTCCAACTCTCACATTCATACATGACTACTGGAAAAACGATAGCTTCGACTAGACAGACCTTTGTTGGTAATATAATGTCTCTGTTTTTTAATATGCTGTATAGGTTGGTCATAGCTTTTCTTCCAAGGGCAAGCATCTTTTAATATCATGGCTGCAGTCACCATCTGCAGTGATTTTGGAGCTGCCCGAAAAAAATCTCTCACTGTTTCCATTGTTTCTCCATCTATTTGCCATGAAGTAATGGGACCAGATGCCATGATCTTAGTTTTCTGAATGTTGAGCTTTAAACCAACTTTTTTACTCTCCTCTTTCACTTTCACCAAGAGGCTCTTTAGTTCTTCGCTTTCTGCCATAACGGTGGTGTCATCTGCATATCTGAGGTTACTGATATTTCTCCTGGCAATCTTGACTCCAGCTTATGCTTCATTCAGCCCGGCGTTTCACATGATGTACTCTGCATATAAGTTAAATAAGCATTTTGACAATACACAGCCTTGATGTACTTGTTTCCTGATTTGGAACCAGTCTGTTGTTCCATGTCCAGTTCTTTTTTTTTTTAATATTTATTTATTTGGCTGCATTTTTATTTATTTGAGTCTTAGTTGTGGCACATGGGAACTAGTTCCCTGACCAGGGATTGAACCCAGCACCCCTGTAACGTGAGCACAGAGTCTTAGCCACTGGACCACCAGGGAATTCCCCCATGTCCGTTTCTAACTGCTGCTTCTTGACCTGCATACAGATTTCTCAGGAGACAGGTCAGGTGGTCTGGTATTCCCATCTCTTGAAGAATTTTCCACAGTTTGTTGTGATCCACACAGTCAAAGGCTTTGGCATGGTCAATAAAGCAAAAGTAGATATTTTTCTCGAAGTCTCTTGCTTTTTCGATGTTCCAACAGATATTGGCAATTGGATTTCTGGTTCCTCTGCCTTTTCTAAATCCAGCTTGAACATCTGAACATTCCAAATCCAGCCTTCATCTAGAAACTCTTAATTGTTATAAATATTAAGGTTTTGTCTGCTATATATGTTGCAAAATTTTTCTCCCAGTCTTTTGGTTATTTAAAAAAAATTCTTTACAATATTTTTCAAGGGTAACTGTAATATAGTGGTTGAGAACATGGACCCTGGAACTAGGCTGCATGAGATCTACTCTGAGGCTTCACAATTTAGTAGCTGATCTTGAGGAAAGCATTTAATCTTGTTGAGCCTCATTTTCATTATATGTAAAAGGGAAATGATAATAGTGCCTGCATCATAAGGTTATTAGAATGCATAAATGCATTAAGAAATATAAAATGCTTAGAACAGAAGCTAGGACATATTAAGTGACATAAAAGTGCTGGTTATTATTATTTTTCAGGTGGAAAATTGTGTGTGTGTATAGTCAGTCTTGGCTTCTTGATTTTTTTTTTGTATAGAAAGGTTTCATACCCCCCAAGAATTTAAAAATAAATGTTTCCCAATATTTCCTTGTATTATTTTATAGATTGCTTTCTATGTTTAAAATCTGTAACAACATACCAGGCATTGTGTTGGTTGCCATGGGAACAAAGATAAACCAAGACTGAAGTTCTGTTCCTTGCCCTCCTGGAGCTTATATTGTAGGGGAGTAATGCACGAAACCAAGAGACCAATTACTAAAAAGCTAAATTAGATGTGCCTCATGAAAGAAACAAAAACATTATTAACTTTTCTTCATATTTAAAATCTGTTACCTCCTCCCCAGAAAGGTCTCTCCTCTTTGTAATATAGTTTACACAACAAAGACTCACTTTATAGCACAGGGAACTATATTCAATACTTTGAGATAAACCATAAGCTAAAAGAATATGAAAAAATATATAGGTATAACTGAGTCACATTGCTGTACAGCAGAAATTAACACAACTTTGTAAGTCAACTATATTTCAGTTGACAAACAAACAAACAAAAAAAGCAGGGATTTCCCTGGTGATCCAGTGGCTAAGACTCCATGCTTCCAACGCAGGGAGCCCAGGTTTAATCCCTGGTTGGGGAACTAGATCCCACATGCTGCAACAAAGGCCCAGAGCAGCCAAATAAATAAAATAAAAATTTTTAAAGCAAATAGAAAAACAAAAAGGGGGTGGGGTGGAGAAAATAAGTCTGGTCCAGCAGCTTTTGGTAGACTTCATCCCTTTTACTCCGTCTTTTCTGGCCTATATATTATCTCCATTGTTTTTTGTTGTAGTAAAGCTTCTTTGTAACCTTAATTTTTTTTTCATTGAAATATAATTGACATATAACAGTATATTCATTTTATGTACACATAATAATTTGATTTTTGTATCTATTGTGAGGTGGTGCTAGTGGTAAAGAACCTGCTCACCAATACAGGAGACATCAGAGACATGAGTTTCATCCCTGAGTTGGTAAGATCCCTTGGAGAAGGAAATAGCAACCCACTCCAGTATTCCTGCCTGGAGAATTTCATGGACCGAGATGCCTAGCAGGTTACAGTCCACGAGGTCACAAAGAGTCGGACATGAATGAAGCGACTTTACACACACATATATTTTGAAATGGCCACCACAATAAGTCTAGTTAACATCTATCACCACGCTTAGAATTTTTTTCCTTATGATGAGAACTTTTACCGTGTAACCTTTCTTTCTTTTTTTGACCTCACATCGAGGTTAGCCACTGCAGTGAAAGCACTGAGTCCTAACCACTGGACTGCCAAGGGATTTCCCCTTCTTTGTATCCCCTAAACAGTGTCCTTGCCACTGTCCCCTAGCTTGAAGGCTTTGGTGCAGAGTCAAGAAGAAATTACAAATACTGAAGAAGGATAAGAAGTAAAGAAAGGTAGGGACTGCCTCAAAAGGGACATCAGTAACTTTTTCAAAGTACCAGAAGCTGAATTTCAAGGCATTGAAACCCATCTTTTGTTTGTATGATTATAGATTCTGTGGATGCTTCTAATTCACAGGTCAGTCCTTTTGTCTTCCTTTTGAGAGCTGCTCTTCATTCAACTCTACTAACGATCTCATTTCCATAAATTGAAATCTCTTCAAACCTAGAAATGGAGCCAGTTCAGTTTCATTAAAACAGAAGTTCTAACCAGAGGGGTTCATTTCTCTTCTTTCAAGGGTGGGAGGTACTTGACTCTTGAAAGAACAAGCATTCAGGCGGCCAAGTAGGAGAATGGTAAAAGGTTTGTATGAATTGGGAATGACGGTTTGTCACTAACTATCAGAGTGGCTGAGCAATTAAAGATCTAGAATACAAGTCCCAGTTGTCATCTATATAATGGAGTTCAAAGCTACCTTCTAGTAAAATCATAGAGTATGTCTTTATAGCAGGTCTCACGTGTTGTTCTATATGCTTTAAATGCTCCCTTAATCCTCCTAATTCTAAAAGTAAGTATCAATACCATTATTATCATCCCTGTATTACAGATAAGGAAATCTCCCTCAAGGCCTAGAGAGGTTAAGAGACTTGACAAAGGCATATAACTAGTTAGCAGCAGACCAAGGATTCAAACACACAGGCTGATCCTAGAATTCTATGTACTGCTTAAAAGCTATGCTGACCTCTCAGGAGTGAGTTTTGTCTGTCCTGAAACATTTTTGGTTTTGTTGTTGTTTTCCTTTTATTAAAAAGGAACTGATTTCTTTTAAAAGACATATACCAAAGACATCTAGGGTAGACAATTCCTTGCAAATTTTAAGAGAATGAGAAACGAGGGATAGAGCAGTTTTCTTATGGAGCTGGACAAACCTTCCCAAGAAAAGATGCTAATATTTCAGATAAGAACTAAGAGTTCTGAACTTTTTCAAAATCACTGTTTCAGACTCGTGAGACTGAAGTAACTTTCTGAAAAACAAAAAAATTTTTTAGTTTTATTTATTTATTTGTTTGTTTGTTTTGGCTGTGGGCGTGTGGGATCTTAAGTTTCCCGACCAGGGACTGAACTCAGGCCCCTGCATTGGAAGCATGGAGTCTTAACCACTGGTCTGCCAGGGAAGTCCCCTGAAAATCTTTCTAACTTTGTAAAAGACAATAGGGTAGAAGAGGCCATTCTCCCCTGAAGGGCAGTGGGAAGGCGATGGGAAAAGGAAAGGGAGGAGTGGGCACTGGCAGACGAGTCCCAGAATGATAACTCACAGGGGTGGGGGAAGGGTGGCGGATCTAATCCACTTTTGTGAATAAACTGTTCAGAATTTTAGCCCATGTCCTCCAAGCATCATCTCTTGCGTGACTGCTTCGTTTCCCCCCAAATAAATAGAGCCGCTGGTAGAAAACAGAAGCAGGCTGTTCGTACAGTGGATTCCCCGGCTGCTTCAGAAGCATCCGATCTCACTCCCGCGAGGGTTCTCAAGAGGCAGCCGGCACAGCACGTGGTTCAGGGTCTAAATTCAGCAGCCGTGAAAAGGCAGTGGGGGAGGGGTGGCAGGTGGGTAATACAAGCCTTGGGGAGGAGCTACTGAGCAACCTCGGGATCTGGCTTCCATGAGCATTCCCAGGAATATCTCTCCGTTTGCCTCTGAGGTTTACCTCGCTTCTCATCTGTTATCCTCTGTCCAATAGGATTCGTGTTTATTTAAAGTCAGCCCCGCTCCGTGAGTCCCAGCCCTTGTTGCAGCCATTCACCAGGCCTGATGAATCTTGAGTCATATTGCCAGCCTTGGTCTGGTTGGGGTGATTCAGAGAGAAGCCCCAGGGGTAGAGGAGGACGCACTTAGCAGGGTTTATTAGTGTCTGTGAAGAGGACTGAGAAGAAATGTTGCTGCCTCAAGTGGGGGAGTGAAGCTCCTGCCCAGGCTTTCCCTCCTGGGAGAAGTGTTCTTGAATTAACCCCAAAGAGAACGTATTTTCATGCATTATGGTAGAATAGCAGAGAAGACTTAATTACGCTCAGTAATAACACATTAGACTCTTCCTTCAGCTAAACACCCATCGTTCAGTCAGAGACATCATTGCATTACATTTATCTCATACCTCCTTATTCCTTGAGAATTTTACAAATGAAGGAGACTTAAGAGTCTAGATTTGCATTTTAATTTCTTTAGTGTGTTAGTGTAAATTCAGTTTACAGTAGGAACTCAGTTACTGAGCACCTAAAATTGGCCAGATTTTTTTTTGGGGGGGGGTATATTTTTTCTTATATTATTCTATTTAATCCTCACAACAATGTTAGGAGGGAGTTACAGGTCACCCTTCTTTTGGGGGTGAGGAAAGGGAAACTGAGCAAAGCTGACACACAGCTTTATTCCCAAGGTTAGGATTCATATCCAGATCTATAAAAATTCCACAGTGCATACTTTTTTCAGTGTACTTTGCTTTATTTAACAGTCATGAAACATTCATAATTCATCTAAGATGTGATTTCACAGGCTGAATTCACAGATAAAGGATGTAGTCTCAGACTTCAAAAACCTCACAGCCTTGTGGAGGGAATCTGCAAGTCAGCAGACCATAGAAATGCAATGCAGAGTGATCAAGCACAATGACAGACCCAGAACAGTGTTCAGGAACAACAAGGGAGGAAGTCACAGGCCCTGCCTGAGAAAGGCCAGGGAAGATGACCCGTAATCACCCAATGTCTGCTGCATTCCAGGTCGTGGAGCATGGGGATGCACGGGAATAACAGTCAAAATTTTGTAGTGGGCATTGTCCTAAATATGCATTATCCATCTCATTTAATCTTATAGCCCTGAGCCTGAGTTAAACTTTGAAAAACGGCAAAGGGAAATGGAGGCAGCCACCTCCTGCTCTCTCCCGCCCATGGCACTAACTCTAAGCTGTTGGGAGAAGAAGAGAATCTTGAATAGTGGGACTTAACCTAGAGAAGGCCACCTTCTGGGCCTGTGTGAGGGCAGGCAGATGAGACAAAGGCTCTTTTGCTGCTCATGCCGTAGTTCCAGTGACTAGCAGGAGAGGGCCAGTGCCCAAACTGGCTTTCACTAGTGTCAAAAGTCCCGGAAGATATTGTGGTCTGAAAGATATTAAAATTCACTCCAGCTTGCCCCAGATACACCCCTGCAGTGTGTAGCATGCCTGTCAAAAACCAACCAGCCTTGATGATCTTGCCTGCTTTGTCCTACCCTTCTAGATTGTTCCCTTGCATTCTCTTGGGGAAACGTCACTCAAGCTGTGCTTTCATTGTGTCCTTTACTCAATGAAGTTCTCAAAGCAGAGAGGTTATTTTCAAAATTGTTCCTGTCTAACCAGGGTCACCACATAAGAGCCTGAGTTGGGTTCCCAGAACTTGGATGTCACATAGATAATAATAACTAACTTCAGCTGAGAATTTACCAGAAGCTAGACTCTATGTTAAGACTATGACCCACTTTACTTCATCCCAGGTGGTATTATTACCCTTATTCTTTTACAAATGAGGAAATTGAAGCTCAAAGAGGTTCAGAAACTTGCCCAGGGATAAATGACCTGAGATGGAACTGGAATGGAAACTTGAATCTGCTTCATTCCATAGCTGACCTATGCCACTTTCAGCATCTGAGAATGAAACTAGGAAATGTCAACACATAATGGATGATGCATCTATAGTCAGTCTTTAACATGGGCTATGTATCTGTAGCCAAGGTGACTTGGAAACACTCAAGCCCATGAAAGGGAATTTGATTGGCACCAATCGGAGAAGGCAATAGCACCCTACTCCAGTACTCTTGCCTGGAAAATCCCATGGGCGGAGGAGCCTGGTAGGCTGCAGTCCATGGGGCCGCTAAGAGTCGGACACGACTGAGCGACTTCACTTTCTCTTTTCACCTTCACGCATTGGAGAAGGAAATGGCAACCCACTCCAGTGTTCTTGCCTGGAGAATCCCAGGGACGGGGGAGCCTGGTGGGCTGCTGTCTATGGGGTCGCACTGAGTCGGACACGACTGAAGCGACTTAGTAGCAGCAGCAGCAGCAGCAGCAGCAATGTAGTATTATTCAGATTGGTAAGGTGATACTTCAGTATACCAGGGTCCCGTTTAAGGAGGTAATTTAAAATTTGTCCTTTTGTAGTATATGATTTTTTTAAAAAGTGACTTGAAGTTATTAAACAATTTAGATTAACAGATAATTAAAACTAGCACTAAACAGTTGTTTTTATAAATTCTCAAAAACACTCATGAAGTATTTTTTAACATTTCCTTACTTGGTAATGCATATTGTTTAATTCACTTTAAATTAATTAATCATGAAAGAAAAATATTATTTGTCCACGAACACATTTTTTTTGTTTTGCCACATGGCATGTGAAATCTTAGTTTCCTGACCAGGGATTGAGCTGCGCCCCCTACAGTTTAAGCATGGAGTTTTAACCACTGGACCCACCAGAGAAGTCCCTCTATACCAACACATTTAAAACAGGTATTTTAATCATGTGTACTTAATGTGTGTTGAAATTTAAATGGAAATATAAATATATATTAAAAAGGACATTCATAACTTTGTGTTTGGGATTCTTACAGTTTATAAATTTTTGCATCTTAAATTTCTAAAAAATCAACTATTTTATAATATAAATATTATGTTTCTCAGAAATACAAGGAGACCTTTGGGGGCTATTATTTGTAAGCACTTTTCAAATAACATTTATGTAGGTAGTCGACATTCCCCCATAAATGAAAAACAAGCTCAATTGGATATAGTTGTCCCTTGGGCAGGATACTGTAGTGTTTAAGGATATGGAGATAGATTGCTTAGGTATAAATCTTGGTTCCATCACTTGGTAAAATTGTGACTCTAAGTTAGAAATCTCTCAGTACTTCAATTGCCTCATTTCATTGTTTTTTTTTTAAAGATAGAAGAAAAAATATTACAGGCATACCTTGCAGATGGACTTCCCTAGTGGCTCAGATGATAGAGAATCTGCCTGCGATGCAGGGGACCCAGCTTCCATCCCTGGGTTGGGAAGATCTGCTGGAGAAGGGAATGGCAACCCACTCCAGTATTCTTGCCTGGAGAATCCCATGGAGAAAGGAGCCTGATGGGCTAGAGGCCTTAGGGTTGCAAATAGTCGGATGCAACTAAGCAACTAAGGACAAGCCCACCTCGGAGATATTATGGGCTTGGCTCCAGACCACTGCAATACACACAATATTGCAACAAAGACAGTCACATGATTTTTTTGGTTTCCCAACGCATATAAAAGTTATGTTCACACTAGTCTGTTGTCTATTAAGTGTGCAATAGCATTATGTCTAAAATAAAGTACATCTTAATTTAAAAAATGCTAACTGTTATCTGACAAGGCAGGCTTGCCACAAACCTTTAATCTGTAAAAAGCATAATAAAGTGAAGCACAATGAAATGAGGTATGCCTTATCGGGTTGAGAAAATTAAATGAGTTAATGCATGTAAAGCCCCATATGCATAGAAGATATTTTATCTTTTCATTTCAGAAAATCCAGAAATTATAGAAAAATAGAGGCAACACCAGAAATCACCCTATCTCAGTAACTTGATCAGCAGTGGCTAATCTTAGTGGTGCTTTTGTACAAATTAAGAAAGCTGGCCCTTCCTCAAAATACTTCACTACCATTAGCCAGGAAGTTGTCTAAATGGGGGCACCATTTAATAATTACTCTAGGACATCAGGCATAAACCAAGAGTGTCAGGAGCAAAACAGGACATTTGGTTACCTTGTCTATGGATGAAAATGTAGGATGTTTTCAATCTGAGGCTATTACTGATCATTTGAGATGAACAAAATTGCAGATAAAGTTTTTTACTGTATTTAGAATTTAGGCTAGATTCCAGCACCTAGCAGGCATACAAAGGGTATTTGTTGAATAAAAATGAATGAATGAAAAAGGGGAAGGAAGCTTGGAGGAGAAGAAGACTGAGATTGATGGAGGAGAAAGGAGAGGATGAATTTGCCAAATGGTATGCTACATTATTTTCCAAAAGGGTTGTATCAAAACTGTTTCAATTTGTTAATTTTTAAATTTTTAAATTATTTTTTATTTTATTGTTATTTTCAAAATTTTTGGCCATGTTACATGGCTTATGGGATCTTAGTTCCCTGACCAGGGGTCAAACCTCTTCCAAACCTGGCAGTGGAAGCATAGAGTCCTAACCACTGTAAAGTCCACAATTTGTGTTAACTTAGATGAAAAGTGGTATCTAATTTTTATTTGCATTTTTGGAATTATCAGTGAAGATGAATACTTTCCATATGTTTGTTTGTTTGTTTTGGCTATTTTTTACTGAGATCTTGGTGATTTTATAAAATTGTATAAATTACTTATATTAACATATTAAAGATATTCACCACTTATAGTTTTTCTTTGCAATTAAGTTTTTCAGTTTAACTTTTTTGTCTTTTTTTCACATGGTGATTTCTAACCTTCATGGATGGAAATTTATTGATAATTTGTTTTGTAATTTATTTGTATCATATTAAACATTAGAAATTTCTCTTCCTGACAAAGATCTGATACTCACGTCAATTTTTTTCCTCATTATTTCTTTCAGGATTTGATTTAAAAGTATATTTTCCTCTTTAATCCACCTATCTAGAATTAGTTTGGTAATTTTTCATAAACTAGTTATTTTAATATCATTTATTAACTATTCCTTTCTCATTGATCTCTGATGTTCCCTTATGGAAAAAATTCATATATATGGTTCTGTCTCTGAGCTATCTTCCTCCCTTTGATGATTCTTTAAACTCTTAACTTTTTTGATGTTTAAAATCAACCCAGGAAAATAATATGAAAAACAATATATGTATATTATAACTCAATCACTTTGTTGTACACCAGAAATAACACAACCTCGTCAATCAGCTATACCTCAGTTTTTAAAAATCAATCCAAGTGGTCAATTTATGGCTTCTCTGATAGCTCAGTTGGTAAAGAATCGACCTGCAATGCAGGAGACCCTGGTTCGATTCCTGGGTCAGGAAGATCCACTGGCGAAGGGATCAGCTACTCATTCCAGTATTCTTGGGCTTCCCTGGTGGCTCAGCTTAGCTTCAGAGTGCTGATACCTTCAAGTACATGTGTGGAGAGGGCCTGGAAGGACACGTAGTTCACTGTAGGGGTAACAGGTGATCAAGATCAGGTAGAACATCATAATCACTTCAAGCCAAGTCTCCTTCCCTCTCCCCCAACGCATAAACAAGTAAATAGAGAAATAAATAAATAAATGTGCCACCAACACAGCATGTTTTCCCTTAGCAAAGGAAAGCCATACTGAGTGAGACACTTTGGTTAATCCAATGTTTCTCTTATTGAGAGATGCGATCTAGATTCTGATTAGATCTGCTGGAAGGCTTACTCAGGTATTGAAACCAACTCTTCCTATAGGATATTTACTTGAAGGTTCAATAACAAGAGTACTGGAGTTTGTGCAGCTGGCTGCTTTCCAAGGAGGTGGAAGAAGTGCCATAGCCACTGAGACACCTAGTGGTGAGTATCTTTACTACACTGTTAGAATTTGCCATTTGGGCCTATCTAGCTTGCCTGGCGGAGAAGGCAATGGCACCCCACTCCAGTACTCCTGCCTGGAAAATCCCATGGAAGGAGGAGCCTGGTAGGCTGCAGTCCACGGGGTCGCACAGAGTCGGACACGACTGAAGCGACTTAGCAGCAGCAGCTTCTCAGGTGCGGAGAAGGCAATGGCACCCCACTCCAGTACTCTTGCCTGGAAAACCCCATGGACGGAGGAGCCTGGTAGGCAGCAGTCTGTGAGGTCGCTAAGAGTCGGACACGACTGAGCGACTTCACTTTCACTTTCCACTTTCATGCATTGGAGAAGGAAATGGCAACCCACTCCAGTGTTCTTGCCTGGAGAATCCCAGGGATGGGGGAGCCTGGTGGGCTGCCGTCTATGGGGTCGCACAGAGTCGGACACGCCTGAAGCCACTTATCAGCAGTAGCAGTAGCAGCTTCTCAGGTGGAGAAGGCAATGGCACCCCACTCCACTACTGTTGCCTGGAAAATTCCATGGACAGAGGAGCCTGGCGGGCTATAGTCCATGGAGTCACAAAGAGTCAGACACAAGCGAATGACTAACACTTTCTTTCACTTAGGAACCCCTTATTACTGGGAGGAGTGGGTTTGGGGACCTCAGGTGCCCTCTTTTCTGCTCCAAAATAACGTGAGGCCTCTATTGTTTTTGTGAAGCTACAGAGATAGATCAGTGCTGATAGATCTGGAAACTGAATAGCCTCTGCAAAGCTGGAACTACAAAGCTAATTAACACAAATTAAGCTGACCAACATGGTCACTCAGGCCTTGGGATACAGTTGAAGATGTAAATTTAGCCAATTCAATTAATATTAGGGAGTGGCAATATGTTTTATCAAGCATATCATCTCTACCCCCTACTTTCTATGCCTTATAAAAAGTCAAACCAGAGAATTATACTTTTTATTATTGAAATTATGATTTGAATTGTAAGTTCATCCACATTCAGAGTATTATAGACTGAATATTGTTCTACATGCCATTCAGCATAATTTTCCACATATTTGAACTAGGGAGTTGTGTTTATTATCAGAAATTAGTCATTTATGACTGGGGCCATTCTTCAATGACTCAGAAAAGCCATGAAATTAAAAGACGCTTACTCCGTGGAAGAAAAGTTATGACCAACCTAGATAGTATATTCAAAAGCAGAGACATTACTTGGCCGACTAAGGTCCATCTAGTCAAGGCTATGGTTTTTCCAGTAGTCATGTATGGATGTGAGAGTTGGACTGTGAAGAAGGCTGAGCTCCGGAGAATTGATGCTTTTGAACTGTGGTGTTGGAGAAGACTCTAGAGAGTCCCTTGGACTGAAAGGAGATCCAACCAGTCCATTCTGAAGGAGATCAGCCCTGGGATTTCTTTGGAAGGAATGATGCTAAAGCTGAAACTCCAGTACTTTGGCCACCTCATGCAAAGAGTTGACTCATTGGAAAAGACTCTGATGCTGGGAGGGATTGGGGGCAGGAGGAGAAAGGGACGACAGAGGATGAGATGGCTGGATGGCATCACTGACTCAATGAATGCAAGTCTGAGTGAACTCCGGGAGTTGGTGATGGACAGGGAGGCTTGGCATGCTGCGCTTCATGGGGTCGCAAAGAGTCAGACATGACTGAGCAACTGAACTGAACTGAACTGAATGGATTTGTTCATTCATTCATTCAAATATATGTTGAGTATCCACCACCAGGTTGGAGGGATTTGGTGGTTTAAAGAGAATCTCAGTCATTGCCCTCATGATCTTATAGACTAAAGAGTACAATTTAGAAAGTCTGTACAATAGAGTGGGATGAGTGTTATGAGAGTGTAAGTTCAGGATGCGAATCAAATGTTGCAACTTGGGCTTTCTTGGGGATGACAGGAGGCCTTCAGGGAAGGGTAGGTATAAGTTAAGTCCTAAAAGATGGATAGGAGCTGACCAAAAAGTGGTAAGAAGGTAGCTAGAGAGAGATTATTTCAGGTGAGGGCAACCAGTCCATTCTGGTTAAAAGAACTAAAAGGTAGCCAGCATGACTGCAGCAAAGAATGCAAGAAGGAGAGATAACTGGAGAGAAATGTGAGGAATGTTCACCTTAGGAATTTAGGAGTTTGTATTTTTTTTTCCTACGGACAATATGAAGACAACAAAGGGTTTTAAAAAGAAGAGTAAGAAGCATCAGATTTGCTTCTTTAAAAGATAATTTTGATTGCTACCTGGGAAATAGAAAGAAATGGCAATAGTGATAGCATTTTTAGGGCCCACTGCTTTGGGAGCATGGTAAACAAAGTAAGCCAGAAAGAGAAAGACAAATACCATATGATATCACTTATATGTGGAATCTAAGTATGACACAAATCAACATATCTATGAAACAAAAACAGACTCAGATACAGAGAACAGACTTGTGGCAACGGTGGGTGGGTGGGGATAGAGAGTAGAGGAGGGAAGGCGTGGGTGTCTAGGATTAGCAGAGGCAGAGTATTATAGACAGGATGGAAAAACAAGATCCTACTGTGTGTGTGCTTAGTCTCTTGATCGCATCTGATTCTGCAACCAGTGTAGCCTGCCAGGCTCCTCTGTCCATGGGATTTTTCAGGCAAGAATACTGGAGTAGGCTGCTGGTTCCTTCTCCAGGGGGATAGTCTCATCCCAGGGATTGAAGCCACCTTTCCTGTGTCTCCTGCACTACAGGCAGATTCTTTACCCACTGAGCTATCAGGGGAGGCCCTACTGTGTAGCACAAGGAACTATATTCAATCTTCTGTGACAAACCATAATGAAAAAAATATGAAAGGGAATAAACATATGTATGTATATGTACACTTTGTTGTACAGCAGAAATTAACACAACATTGTAAATAAACTATTTATTTCTAATAAAATTTATTTAAAAAATAAGAGCCATTACTAACCTTGCCTCTTTGAAAATACACTAACCAGACATTTGTTACTGAACTCAATTTGTCTTCTGGCCTATAACATTCAAGAGCTTCTGATTTTTTTCCAAAACAATAGCTAGTATTTATTGAGCACTTAACAACTATACTAAACAGTTCACCTAATCTTTACAACTTCCCTAAGGAGTATGTCAGAAAAGTACAGAACCTTGGGACAAGGCCCTGGAGATGGAACCAGAGCCTTAGAAACTGTTATGCTTCGTCCATTCATTTAGCGTATTAAGCATTTCTGTGCTCTTGTCTGTTAGGTACCAGTGGTACAGACTTAAAGAACTTTGACAGAATCTCAGTGCAACAGAGGAAATAGACAATAAACAAAAGAAATAAGATAAATACTAGAAATTGTAAAGAGAAGTCTCATGTATATTACATCACATATGAAATGGCATTACAGAGAGGGGAGAAGACTTTTGAGGTGACATTCAATCTGACATAGAAGAATGAAGAAGCTGTAACTCTGCAGAAAGTTGGGGGAAGAGCACTTTGAGCTGGGTAAACAGCAAGTTCAAATACCTTGAGGCAAAAACCATGCAGACAAAGTAACTTGATAAATCCTAAGAAAAGACAGGGGCTTCCTGTGGACGGGGTTTGGGAACTAGAGAGAGAAGAATGGGGAAGCACACCAGATGGGGGGTGGGGTGGCAGGGTTGGGGGAGCTTTTAAATCTTGGTAAGGTGTTTGGATTTTTATTCTAAGAGCAATGAGAAACCACTGAAGGCCTTTAAATAGGGGAAGGAAAATGACATCTGAATTGTTTTTTCCTAAAAGTTCACTCTAGTTGCTGAATGGAAAATGAATTAGAGAGGACCCAGAAAGAAAGCAAGAAGAAAAGTTATAAAGTGGTTGCAGTGAGACTTCCCTGATGGTCCAGTGCTTAAGACTCTACACTACCAATGCAGGGGGCCAGGATATGATCCTGAGAACTAGATCCCATACGCCACAACTAAGGAGCCAGCATAGCTAAATAAATAAGTATTTTTTTTAAAAGGTGGTTACAGTAATTTAGGTGAGAGATGGAGGTAGAAAAGATTAGGTTGTAGTGATATTTGAGATATATTTCAAAGGTAGAAATGACTTTCTAATTTCATGCAGAGGATAAATCCCTGTTATTGTTAACTATATGATGCCATTTACTATGCTGGGGAAGACTGGAAGGAATATGTTAGGTTGATAAAGTCAAGAGCTCCAGATTGGACATATTAAATCTGATATGCGAGCTAGACCTCTGAATGGAGATGTCTAGTAAGTAGTTAGATATATAAGTTGGGAACTCAGAAGAGAGATCTACCCTATCAAGTAAGTAAAAATGTAAAGATTAGAAGGTTGAAGTCTTGAAGAGACTATCTAGATCAAAAGAAAGCTTGGTTGTTAAAGTGAGTCTCAAACTAGAATGTGAACTATCTCATCATTTAGAGGTCTTAAGAGGAAGAAGTCAGCAAAGGAGATGTCACTGAGGCAAGAGGAAAATCATCCGAGTATGATGTCACAGAGGTCAGTGAGAAAGTGTTTCATCAAAGACAGAGTACCATCTATGTTGAATGTTGCTAACAGGTAAAAAGAAATAGTATAGAAAATTTTTATTGAATTTGGCAATATGTAGCTCACTGGGGAGCTTCCCTGGTGGCTCAGTGGTAAAGAATTGACATACCAATGTAAGAGATGTGAGTTCCATCCCTGGGTCTGGAAGATGCCCTGGAGAAGGAAAGGGCAACCGACTCTAGTATTCTTGCCTGGGAAATCCCACATAGACAGAGGAGCTTTATGGGCTACAGTCCTGGGGTTGCAAAGAGTTGGACACAACTTAGCAATTAAAGCCAATTGAGGTGGACTGAAGAGGCAACAGAGGTAAGGAAACAGAGACCTTCAGCATAGACAAGATCTTTTAGAAGTAACACCAAAAAAAGAGGTCCTTTTCATCATGGGCAACTGGAATGCAAAAGTAGGAAGTCAAGAGATACTTGGAGTAACAGACAAGTTTAGCCTTGGAGTACAAAATGAAGCCGGGCAAAGGCAAAGAGTTTTGCCAAGAGAACGCACTGGTCATAGCAAACACCATCTTCCAACAACACAAGAGACAACTCTACATGGACATCACCAGATGGTCGATACCAAAATCAGATTGATTATACTCTTTGCAGTAGAAGATGGAGAAGCTCTATACAGTCAGCAAAAACAAACACGATCTGACTGTGGCTCAGATCATGAACTCCTTATTGCCAAATTCAGACTTAAATTGAAGAAAGTGGAGAAAACCACTAGACCATTGAGGTATGACCTAAATCAAATCCCTTAGGATTATACAGTGGAAGTGACAAATAGATTCAAGGGATTAAATCTGATAGAGTGCCTGAAGAACTATGGAAAGAGGTTTATGACATTGTATAGGAGGCAGTGATCAAGACCATCCCCAAGAAAATGAAATGCAAACAGGCAAAATGGTTGTCTGAGGAGGCCTTACAAATAGCTGTGAAAAGAAGAAAAGCAAAAGGCAAAGGAGAAAAGGAAAGATATATCCATTTGAATGCAGAGTTCCAAAGAATAGCAAGGAAAGATAAGAAAGCCTTCCTCAGTGATCAATGCAAAGAAATAGAGGAAAACAACAGAATGGGAAAGACTAGAGATCTCTTCAAGAAAATTAGAGATACCAAGGGAACATTTCATGCAAAGATGGGCTCAATAAAGGACAGAAATGGTATGGACCTAACAGAAGCAGAAGATATAAGAAAAGGTGAAAAGAATACACAGAAGAACTATACAAAAAAGATCTTCATGACCCAGATAACCACGATGGTGTGATCACTCACCTAGAACCCGACACCCTAGAGTCTGAAGTCAAGTGGGCCTTAGGAAGCATCACTATGAACAAAGCTAGTGGAGGTGACAGAATTCCAGCTGCACTACTTCAAATCCTGAAAGATGATGCTGTGAAAGTGCTGCACTCAATATGCCAGCAAATTTGGAAAACTCAGCAGCGGCCACTGGATTTGAAAAGGTCAGTTTTTATTCCGATCCCAAAGAAAGGCAATGCCAAAGAATGTTCAAACTACTGCACAATTGCATTCATTTCACAATCTAGCAAAGTAATGTTTAAAATTCTCCAAGCGAGGCTTCAACCGTACGTGAACCAAGAACCTCCACATGTTCAAGATGAATTCAGAAAAGGCAGGAGAACCAAAGATCAAATTGTCAACATCCATTGGATCATAGAAAAAGCAAGAGAGTTCCAGAAAAAATCTACTTCTGCTTTATTGACTACACCAAAGCCTTTGACGGAGTGTATCACAACTAACTGGAAAATTCTTAAAGAGATGGGAATACCAGACCACCTTATTGCCTCCTGAGAAATCTGTATGCAGGTCAAGAAGCAACAGTTAGAACTGGACATGGAACAACAGACTGGTTGCAAATTGGGAAGGAGTATCAAGGCTGTATATTGTCATCCTGCTTAATTAACTTATCTGCAGAGTACATCATGCAAAATGCTGGGCTGGATGAAGCACATACTGGAATCAAGATTGCCAGGAGAAGTATCAGTAACTTTAGATATGCAGATGACACCACCCTTATGGCAGAAAGTGAAGAGGAACTGAAATAGGAGAGTGAAAAAGTTGGCTTAAAACTTAACATTCAAAAAACTAAGATCATGGCACCTGGTCCCATCACTTCATGGCAAATAGATGCAGAAACAATGGAAACAGTGACAGACTTTATTTTCTTGGGCTCCAAAATCACTGCAGATGGTGACTGCAGCCATGAAATTAAAAGACACTAGCTCCTTAGAAGAAAAGTTATGACCAACCTAGACAGCATATTAAAAAGCAGAGACATTACTTTACCAACAAAGGTCCATCTAGTCAAAGCTATGGTTTTTCCAGCAGTCATGTATGTATGTGAGAGTTGGACCATAAAGAAAGCTGAGCACCGAAGAATTGATGCTTTTGAACTGTGGTGTTGGAGAAGACTCTTGGGAGTCCCTTGGACATCAAGGAGATCCAACCAGTCAATCCTAAAGAAAATCAGTTCTGACTATTCATTAGAAGGACTGATTTTGAAGCTGAAACTCTAATACTTCGGCTACCTGATGGGAAGAACTGACTCCTCGGAAAAAACCCTCATGCTGGGAAAGATTGAAGGCAAGTGGAGAAGGGGACAACAGAGGATGAGATGGTTGGATGGCATCACCAACTTGATGGACATGAGTTTGAGCAAGCTCTGTGAGTTGGTGATGGACAGGGAATCCTGGCATGCTTCAGTCTATGGGGTTGCAAAGAGTCAGACATGACTGAGCGACTGAACTGAACTGAACTGAGCATAGACAATTTTAGTGCTGTTGCAAAGAAGAGTGGAAGAAATGAGATGATAGGGTAAACGAGAAGGTTTTGTTTAAGATGGAAATGATTCAGTAGAAGTAACTGATGATACAGCAAAGAAAATTCCCTGAGACGGCACGGGGGGTGCAGCGTGGAATCCAAATCACTGGGGCAGGAGTGGTGGGTGGGGGCCTAGGGCTTGCCCTTTGGTAGGGGCAGAGATACACTTTTCATGATATCAGGAAGGAAGTCAGAGATGATGGGTACAGATGCTGGTGGCTTCTAGCTGGATGAGAATGTTCCTATGCAGTGATTTTTATTTTCTCGAAGAAATATGAGAAGTCATTAGTTATGGGGGTGTGACAGAAGAGAATGTTGGAGTTTGAACAGAGAAAGCATGAAATACACTGTCTCTGGAAGAGAGAAAGTGAACTTACTAGGGAAATTCGGTAAGACTGACAGGAAAAGCCTAATGCCCTTTTGAGAACTGTGATCAAAATTTAAAGTGAAAGCCTCAGCCCTTGTTAAAGAAGGTGAATTCTTTGGTCTAACCAGAAACAGAATTTTACCAGGTGAGTATAATGGAGAAAGAGTTATGGCAATTGTAACATCTAAACTAGGTGACACAAGTTATGAATGTGAAAGTGAACATTTTGGAGTTGTTTTTCTTTTTTCTGGCTGTATGGCATGTGAGATCTTTGTTCCCCAACCTGGGATCAACCCTGTGAACCCTGCAGTGGGAGCATGAAAGCCTAACCACTGGACTGCCGCACAAGTCCTGGTTTGGTGGTTCTGATGAAGTCAGACTCAGAAGTTACTATGCTGGCTGGGATTACGAAATAGAGATTTTTTTTTAAAGGGATGTTATTCCTGGCAATACCAAACAGGATTAACTACGATGTGGGTGGGGTGGCTAACATAGGATAGAAGGAAAGATGGCTGGTGGCGAGGAGGTAAAGGATTGACAGAGTATTACTGGGTGGTCATCCATTCAGATAGTGAATGATGTACAGAATTAGAAAAGAAGACATGAGCCATGGGCTAATATTAACCAGAGGAGTGATCCACCCAAAGGTCTCTGCTGCTGCTGCTGCTGCTAAGTCTACTTCAGTCGTGTCCGACTCTGTGCAACCCCATAGACGGCAGCCCACATGGCAGCCCACCAGGCTCCCCCGTCCCTGGGATTCTCAAGATGACACTAATTAGGAGAGATAGTAAGGGAAATGGCTCATGCACTTCGAAATAAGAAGGATGTTGTTCATTGGTTGATTCCATATTTTTTTTTAATTTTAATTTTAAAATATCTTAATCTGTTCATCAAGTGTTTTGTGGTAGAATTAAGAAAAATGTTTAATTCCTTCTGTGATTTGTGTTTGTAAATAGTCTATATGCTGCTGCTGCTGCTGGTAAGTCACTTCAGTCGTGTCCGACTCTGCGACCCCATAGACGGCAGCCCACAAGGCTCCGCCATCCCTGGGATTCTCCAGGCAAGAACACTGGGAGTGGGTTGCCATTTCCTTCTCCAATGCATGAAAGTGAAAAGTGAAAGTGAAGTCGCTCAGTCGTGTCCGACTCTTCGCGACCCCATGGACTGCAGCCTATCCCTCCGTCCATGGGATTTTCCAGGCAAGAGTACTGGAGTAGGTTGCCATTGCCTTCTCCGAAATAGTCTACATATATAACACAAAATCAAGGCCTTTTTGAACAAGAGAACACTCACTTAAGCCTATTTAGACATTTATACTGCTAGAACCAATACTCCAATGAGGTTCCAAAATCAAATCAGTAAATGCTGTGTACGAAATCTGTAAAATTTTCTCTAATTCCATTGGCCCAGCACAAAGCTAATTTATGCTTTTGAACTGGAGACTACTGTTGTTTCCGGGGAAAGATCCCAGCAGGCTGCTCATAAGGGCAATCAAGAAAGAAAAGGGTCTCTCCCCAGGAGCTGATAGGGCCCTGGCTATTTGCTTTCACGGGAAAATTGCTCTGGAGAACCCATTCAAATATCTCCCAGCAAATCACGGTGGCCTACAGACAACTCTTTTCCCGCTCATTGGCCGACTGAAATCTTCAACCACTCCATTCCTCCCGCCTCTCATCGAGAGCCAATAGGAGAGATGAGATCTTCGTAACCTAGCGTCACCAAGCACAGTGCTTGCAATTGGCTATTGGAGCTACCGATCGAGAAGTAGGCGGGGCCATGCCAGCCGGCCTATATAAGAAGAGGACAAAGGCGGCGCGCCGCCTGTGTCATCCGCCATCTTGTGCGAAGCAAGGTGGCCTCCACGTTCCCTGAACGTCTTCTCCGCTTTTGCCTCGACCGCCCCTTGATCACAGACATGTCTCGGGACCGGTTCCGAAGCCGGGGCGGTGGCGGTGGCGGCTTCCACCGACGCGGAGGAGGAGGCGGCCGCGGCGGCCTCCACGACTTCCGCTCCCCGCCGCCCGGCATGGGCCTCAATCAGAATCGCGGACCCTTGGGGCCCGTGCCGGGCCAGGGTGGCCCCAAGCCTCAGATCCCGCCACCGCCTCCGCACCAGCAACAGCACCAGCAACAGCAGCAGCCACCGCCGCAGCAGCCACCACCACAGCAGCCGCCGCCGCTTCAGCCCCCGCCGCACCAGCCGCCCCATCAGCAGCCGCCGCACCAGCAGCCGCCGCCGCCGCCACAGGACTCATCTAAGTCTGTCGTTCCACAAGGACCCGGTTCGGCTCCCGGAGTAGGCAGCGCCCCTCCGGCCACCGGCTCGGCGCCGCCCGCCACACCCCCGACCTCGGGGGCCCCCACGGGGCCAGGTCCCACCCCGACCCCGCCGCCCGCTGTCACCTCGGCGCCCCCAGGTGCGCCTCCCCCGGCTCCGCCGAGCAGTGGGGTGCCCACCACCCCGCCTCAGGCTGGGGGCCCGCCGCCTCCACCACCTGCAGGGGGCCCGGTGCCCGGGCCTAAGCAGGGCCCGGGACCCGGCGGCCCCAAGGGCGGCAAAATGCCAGGCGGGCCGAAGCCTGGTGGCGGCCCGGGCCTAAGCACTCCTGGCGGCCACCCTAAGCCGCCGCACCGAGGTGGCGGGGAGCCCCGCGGGGGCCGGCAACACCATCCGCCCTACCACCAGCAGCACCACCAAGGGCCGCCTCCCGGAGGGCCCGGCGGCCGCAGCGAGGAGAAGATTTCGGACTCTGAGGTGAGTGTCAACCTGAGCTACGCGTCGGTTTTCCTAAGATGGCGGCGGCCCCCCTCCCCGCCCTCCATTTTGTCGGAGGCCGGAAAGGGCGCCTGCGCGCGGGAGGCGGGGGTGGGTGGGCGGGGCTGCGGGATTGAGGGGCGGACGCCGCGGGTCCGCTAGCGGCATCCCTGGGGAGGCCTCGGGGCTGGCAGCGGGTGGCTAGAGGAAAGTTTGATGGGCCCTGTTAAAGCTAACGGATCCTGGGGTCCAGAGTAAAGAGTATAGCTTGAAATTTAGGATCGACGACATCGGGCGAGTTTTTCTCTTAACGCTTAGCCACAGGTTTCGTCGTTGACAACAGTTTTAATCGTTTTAATAATACCTTTCCACCCTTTTAATTTCTGTCCACTATAGTTTTGATGCTGTCAGGGACGTTAGGTGTAAACGGTTGACGAGGTTCCTGATACAGAGCCTACTCTCTAAAGAAACTTCTCAAGAGTATTATGATGGTTTCGGCTCTTTAATGTTATGAGTAATTACTTTGGAAGTCCGGTTAGGCATGTAATATGATCTTTAAAGGCAACAGAAGAGCAACCCCTATTGGACTGGTAACATACTCAGTTTGGGGAAAAGACTATTGCTTCTTCCTACTTGCAGAGGTACCTTCTTCCTACCTGGAGAGGTACCTTGTGTCTGAAAGTTTCCTTCCTTTTACATCAGGGGTTTAAAGCCAACTTGTCACTCCTGAGGAGGCCTGGAGAGAAAACTTACACCCAGCGTTGTCGGTTGTTTGTTGGTAATCTACCTGCAGACATCACGGAGGATGAATTCAAAAGACTTTTTGCTAAATATGGAGAACCAGGAGAAGTTTTTATAAACAAAGGCAAAGGATTTGGATTTATTAAGCTTGTGAGTTTGGTTTTTGTGTTTTTCTGGTGGAGTTCTGTTTTTTTTACTACTACATAGTGTTTTTTGAACCAGCAACTTTATAAAGTTTTCATCACTAACAGAAAAGATGTAGCTGTTGTATAGCGCATAATAGTATTTATTTATTTTTTGTATAGTGCATAATAGTATTTAAAAAGGGGGATTGGGTGGCTAAGTGTCAGAGAAGACTGCTTGGAGATAAGTTGGACTGAGCTGGCAGAAGAATAGCATTGGGGGTTAGACTTGTAACAATTTTAGGGTGGGCATTAGCCAGTTTTGAGGTCATTAACTTTGAGTTTATGTCTTGATGCTTGTAGGAATCTAGAGCGTTGGCTGAAATAGCTAAAGCTGAACTTGACGATACACCCATGAGAGGTAGACAGCTTCGGGTTCGATTTGCCACACATGCTGCTGCCCTTTCTGTTCGAAATCTTTCACCTTATGTTTCCAATGAACTGTTGGAAGAAGCCTTTAGCCAGTTTGGTCCTATTGAAAGGGCTGTTGTAATTGTGGATGATCGTGGAAGATCTACAGGGAAAGGCATTGTTGAATTTGCTTCTAAACCAGCAGCAAGAAAAGCATTTGAAAGATGCAGTGAAGGTGTTTTCTTACTGACAACGTAAGTTTTTATGTTTATCTTAGTAACTCTTATTAACTTAATGAAATTGCAATATAGATGGAACAAAATTAAGATGGAATTATTTTTGTTGTTAGAACTCCTCGTCCAGTCATTGTGGAACCACTTGAACAGTTAGATGATGAAGACGGTCTTCCTGAAAAACTTGCCCAGAAGAATCCAATGTATCAAAAGTAAGAACAATTTCTTAAAGTACAAAAGAGAACTTGTTCATTTTTTTTGTTTTAAACTTTTAATTTTGTTTTGGGGTATAGCAGATTGACAGTGTGCGATAGTTCCAGGTGAACTGCAGATAGACTCAGCCATACATGCAGATGTATTCATTCTCCGCCAAACGCCCCTCCCATCCTGTCTGTCCTGTAGCATTGAGCAAAGTTCTCTGTGCTGTACAGTAGGTTCTTGTTTGTTATCTATTTTAAATAATAGGAATGTGTGCATGTCTTACCCAAACTCTTAACTATCCTTTCCCCTTCAGTAACCATAAGTTCGGAGAACTTGATAATTTTTCAGTTTTGCTTAATATGTACAAAAATCTTAGACATGCTTAATGAAAACATAGGTTTTGAAGCAGTCATTCAAATACCTAGTGTTTGTTTCTGTGGTAGGTATATTTTATATGCAATCTTGTTTTGTTCTTAACAGTTGTTAAGATGTGTTGTAGATATCTGGTTTTTCAAAGTTGGAAAAATATTCTTTGAATTGAAACTTGGCTTGGGAAGTGGAATTAGGACAGTGGGGAAGGTAGGATTGATCTTCATTGCCTATGTTACTGTCTAGTATCATCCTGGAATGTGTAAAGAGATAATTAAGAATCAAAGTAATTTTTGCCTTCTAGTATTTCTTAGAAGTGAGAAGCCAGTGGACGGACCAGTGTTTTTTAGGGGACATCAGATTATATATATTTCTTGTGTGCATCCATAAATTGGTTCATATTTAAATATTGTCAGGGAGAGAGAAACCCCTCCTCGTTTTGCCCAGCATGGGACATTTGAGTATGAGTATTCTCAGCGGTGGAAGTCTCTTGATGAAATGGAAAAACAGCAGCGGGAACAAGTTGAAAAAAACATGAAAGATGCAAAAGACAAACTGGAAAGTGAAATGGAAGATGCCTATCATGAACATCAGGCAAATCTTTTGCGTCAAGGTAAAATACCTTCTGAATTTTGCCAGTAGGATCATTTGCCTTTTGAGCTTATTAGAATTTGTTAATGTGAATCTATAACAGAATTTTCCAATGTTCAGATCTAATGAGACGCCAGGAAGAACTAAGACGCATGGAAGAACTGCACAATCAAGAAATGCAGAAACGTAAAGAGATGCAGTTGAGGTACAGTTTTGTCAAACCTTTGTTTCAGTGTTGCTGCTGCTAAGTCGCTTCAGTTGTGTCCGACTCTGTGTGACCCCAGAGACGGCAGGCAGCCCACCAGGCTCCCCCGTCCCTGGGATTCTCCAGACAAGAACACTGGAGTGGGTTGCCATTGTTTCAGTGTTAAGTGTACCTAAATTTTGCAGGTGAGTCAGTTGAGGTACAGAGATGTTAAATACTGCATCAGTGTTGGTTTAATGCTTAAATTGCGAAATAGAGATTTCTGTTATATGGCTCATTTACTTTGCTGGAATACATTTAGGGCTTTTCGCCTTAGTCACTGTCCCAACCTTCCGTTTGCTATAATGCTCTTAAGTAAACTACTTGTTTCCTTCAAGCTGAATTTTTTTAATGTGCATAAAAAGTTTTTGTTGACGTACTTGATGAATATTTCCAGGCAAGAGGAAGAACGACGTAGGAGGGAAGAAGAGATGATGATTCGTCAACGTGAGATGGAAGAACAGATGAGACGCCAAAGAGAGGAAAGTTATAGTCGGATGGGCTATATGGATCCAGTAAGTGAACTTTTGCAATGTAATCAGAGTTCTCTACAGAATTTGTGGATACCTAGGATGCAGTTTATTCAGTTAAATATCACTTTTCACGTGGTAGCTATTCTGCCTTTTTCTTTCTTTTTTTTTTAACCCAAGTGTTTATGATTGATGGGCCTTGAGTTTTACCTTCTCTTTGGGTAGGCCAAAAGATTTCATTGGTTAGGAAAAAGCTTGCTTTGTAGGTTTTTTTGATAATGGCATCTTTTAAAAAATTGCCTAATTGACTTTTTCCTTTAAGTTGAAAACAATTTTTGTTAAGCTTTGGAAATTCCTTCTTAGGGAATTTCCAAGTTAAGAGTTACCAAGTTAAGAATGCTTGGTATGGGTTTAGTACAAGTGTATGAAAGTGTTTTTTTTTTTTAATTTCAGAGAGAGAGAGACATGAGAATGGGTGGTGGAGGAGCAATGAACATGGGAGGTAAGAATGAAAATTAAATTAGTAATACTAATGAAGAGCAGTATTCTGGTTGAGTGGTAACCAGCATTTTTGTTTCCTAGATCCCTATGGCTCAGGAGGCCAGAAATTTCCACCTCTAGGTGGTGGTGGTGGCATAGGTTATGAAGCTAATCCTGGAGTTCCACCGGCAACAATGAGTGGTTCCATGATGGGAAGCGACATGGTAATGTATCTTGTGGGACATAGTTCAAAAGGAAATTCTCATTCTCACAACTTATGTGTGTGTGTTTTTTTTGTTTTTGTTTTTTAAGTAGGTGACTGGACTTCTTTTAGTTCCCCTATCGTGTAAATCCGTAATATTGATGAATACCTTGGCAACATAGAAGAACTCAATGTGGTAACCTCACCTGATAAGGTTGCCAACAAAAAGTCAATACTGTTAGTAGTATGTTGGGAGTTATCTTTGGCAATAAGTAGACTTAGGTGCTTTCCATTATATTGCTTGTGTACTTTTGCACAATAGTTCATGGCAAATCCAAATTCTAAATGTTAGATACTACTGATTATTCTACATCCAAGTGAGAGTAATCAAATGGCAAGCTGTCATTCATAAAGCTGGTATTTGCCATAAGTGTGAATCAGACTTGTTTGTAGCTTGTAGCTTTAGGCATGTTTTAGCAATGTGTAGGACTTTGACCTACATTTGGTGTGACTTTATCCATGAAAAGGGAATTGTTTAGTCTTCGGATTCGTCGTTTCCCTCCTGTTGGGCCTGTCTTTAGGTGTACTTTCTAAAATAAATGGACATCTCTTTTGCTACAGAATAGCAAAAGTCACTGTTATTTTTTAGCATACTAGTTGTGTGCATTTGATCTGAACCTTCTTGATGGTGTCATATTTTAGCTGTATAGATAGCCTGTCAGGATCCTTTAGGACAACCAAGAGAATTGGTCTGAGTGGTGATATCGGGATTTTACAATCCTTAGAAGAACTGAATATTGGCTATAGAGGTGGGTTTGGAGAAAAGTGCTTTGTCACAACCGAATTGAAGCTAATTAGTTCATCTACAGTCTTTTGGCAAAGGAGAGAAGCTGCAGTATATAGCTCACTAGATTCATTTTACAAATAATAAGGATTTAGAGTGGGGCCTCATCTACTTAAGGCTTTGAAGATTAGAATCATAAATAGTTGGAGGGTTAAATGTAGTGCTGTTAGCTTCAAAATGAATTTTAAAAATAATGTGTTATATTTTGGTTTATATGCTTCCTAATAGTCAGATATAGGTTATATATCAAATTTGTAACTAATTTGACATGATGTTCCCACAGTTCAGATGTTATAGTCCTTGTGACGTATAGCTTCTGGATTCTAAGATGATGTGGTAACAAACCCCCAAATTTCCTTTTCACCTTTTTGAGATAATACAATGCGCTGAAAACCTAAAATTGTTAGGATTTTGAAATAGTTTGAAGGGTTAGGATTTTAGTCTTAAATAGTATTTTATAGGAAGCATGTTGAAATTATTTATTATAACAGTTTTAAACCCTGATACCTTTTTTTAATTTCTGGGGGGTTTTGTTGGATTGTTTTGGGGCTTTGTTTTGTGTTTTGAGCAATACTCTTAATGATTGGTCTGCTTTATATGAATTTGAAAGAGAGCTCAGGCTGCTGTGCTTGCATATCTGTAGGGTTACTGTGTTTGGGATCATAGGTTTCTAGGACTAGAATTAATCTAAAACAAGATGGAGTAAAGTCCTGCTTTATTGCAGTCACTTAAGCTTGGTATTAATGCTGTTTGGGAGACACCCAAAACACGGAATCATAATTGTCGGGACTTTGCACAGACATAAGGGAAAACGAAAAGTTGGGCTGTTAGGAGGGTGGGCTGTATATTCAGTTAATTTGCAACTATAAAGAACAGTTCTGTGAACATAATTTCTCTGGTTTTATGTAGTGATGGCTGTGAAGGTGATATACTTGGAGAGAATATGGCAACACTTTTAAATCAAATTACTGTGCCGGTTAAGTGACTAAACCTATTAGTCTTCTATTCTTTTTCTTTTTGTAGTCTGGTAGCATTTTATTAAAAACTTTGAATCTTTTAAGATTTCTGCAACTTAGCAGATGTGTCTTAAGATCTTGAAAAGCACAAGGTTTCTTATGCAGCACATACCACTAACTGGTGAGTAGGTCTTTGTCACTTCATTGAGTGAATTGAATCTGTCTGGTTGGGCTTGTTAGGCTTACTTGGAAATTAAATTTCCTGTTCAGACCTTGAAAGCGAGAAGTTTGTAAGCTTTTCAGTGGGTTAATCTGATGTGAAATTTCTTAAAACTCATTTTGGAATGGGTTTTCACATCTGCACTAATTCTTAAATTTTTTAGCACTACAGGGAAGATCTGTTCTTTGAAACAGGTGTATGAGAATGGCTCAAGTGGGAACATACCACAAGGCATGTATTATCGTAAACTAATTTTCAAATTACCCTTTTTTCCTTTCTATGTTCCCGGTACCTGTGGATCGACTCATTGGTGATTGTATCGACGAACGTTGACTACGGAACCTTCTAAAATATTTACTTAACACACATGGACATCAACTACATATAATGAACTGTTAATTACTGTTCCAATAGCGTACTGAGCGCTTTGGGCAGGGAGGTGCGGGACCTGTGGGTGGACAGGGTCCTAGAGGAATGGGGCCTGGAACTCCAGCAGGATATGGTAGAGGGAGAGAAGAGTATGAAGGCCCAAACAAAAAACCCCGATTTTAGATGTGATATCTAGGCTTTCATTCCAGTTTGTTTTTGTCTTTTCTTGTTTAGATAACCAATCTTTTAAATTCTTGCATTTTAGTAAGAAAGCAACCTTTTTATGGATGTTAGCAGTTTATTGACCTAATATTTGTAAATGGTCTGTTGGGGCAGGTAAAATTATGTAATGCAGTGTTTGCAACAGGGGAATTTTTTTTTTCTTCCTTTTTTTTCCTTTTTTTTTTTTTTTAAACTGTATAATGTCCCTCAAGTTACGGCAGTGTACCTGTGCCACTGAATTTCCAAAGTGTACCAATTTTTTTTTTTACTGTGCTTCAAATAAATAGAAAAAATAGTTATGATATTGATCTTCAACTTTGCCATTCATGCTTCTATGCACATTAGGCTAGGTATTCCACTTGGAAAGCATAAGAGTGTCTAGGCCTTTGAATGGCATATGCCATTTCTGGGAAATGTTATTTGTAGGCTAAGTATTGCTTTCTACTTATAAGTACCCCCTTGTTTTAAAAAGAAGAAATGCTTATTGAAGTAGTTTCATGATTTGATTTGTTTGGCAAGGAAGCAAGCTGGTGCTACGTATTTTTAAATGGCTATGTAAGCAAAGCTGAATTGTAAATCTTCATTCAGGAATGTGTATCAAGATTATGGAATGGGTGTAAGACTATTGGTAGGGGGAGAAAGTGGGTATGACTTAAATGGATCTTTTATGGCCCTGTGATCTATTCTTTCCTTGAAAGTTTCTGAAGAAAAAGTGGAAAGATCATTTTGTTGCATTCCTCCATTCTTGTTTTTTAAAAAACGAGTCCCAAGCCCTACAAACGGCTTGTATTGAACTTTCACATTTGAATTAAAGATTGTTAAACATGAAGCCTTTTCATGTATTACTTTTAAGTGATTTATAAAGGTGGAGTTTAGTGTGAATAATTAAAAAATAAGGTATAGTTAATCATAAAGTAGGTTAGAAATGTATATACTTGTACTCTAACTTACATCTCCTTGTGCTACTTCTATTGGGCAAAATCTGTAGGACTATGAAAAAAACCTAGTCTGTTTTCTAAGAGCTTGTAGTGACTGTTAATAACAGGGTTGCAGAGAACCATTCTTACGAAACACTTTTGTTTTTCATAGTTTCCTTTTGATGTGGCACAAAATCTGGAGAGAGTTGCTCGTGCTACACAGTACAGATGTTCCTTCCTCCCACCGTAAAGCTTTCGGAGTGTTTCGATGGTGGTGTCAGTTTAACGTCAACTTCATTGACTCTCCTTCCATCAGAGACATTTTGACTTATTAATAAAATAGTTTGTTACTGGTGTCTGTTAGTACAGTGGGAACACCTGCTTTCCCAGTGTATATATAAGCAGAGAAACAATTTCCTAAAAGAAGTAGGTAAAGTAATTGAATGGTTTGGCTTTGATTTTAGCTATGTTTCCATTCAAATTTGTACATTATAGAACTCTTACTGTGGAATGTGTCTTCCTCCTTTTCACCTCTTTTAGTGTTAATTGGCAAAAGTAAAATTCTAAATCAAATCTTGGTTTAAATGCTGAAGTAAGTTTAGTATTGTGCCTGAGTACAAAGGGAAACCTATAGTTGAAACAATTGAGCACTGTGCATGGGAAACCTGTTAATACTAAAACACTAGTGGAGTATAAAGGCATGCCACCACATTCTGGCTGTGTGACTGACAGGTACCTGGTGTGCTAATTAAGGGAGAGAATCTCGTTAGATAATGTCCATTATTTCTGTTCACCAAGACACTTGGAAATGAGTAGTTCTACCATAATTATAGGAGGAAGTTTTGTCCCAAGTCATTAATTGGTGATAATGTATGAGATTATCTGTACTGGAAACAAGGGTCTTGATTTGAAAGGAGTCCATTACAATTTGAATTGTATGGTAGGGACTCCATTAATGATAAGAAAATAAGGGGTGTTCATGGGACACCCACAGAGGGTGAACTTGAATGTGTGGGTGGGGGCTGGTGGGGAAATGGGAAAATCTGCCTATAAAATTAATGTTTCAGTTTATTTTTCAGATTACATGCCTTTCTTTGTAAGGGATGCTGGCACAGACCCCTAAAATAAGCTTTCCGTAGTACTGTACCTTTGAAGAGTGGTGAAGGATGCTAATGGATTCTCTCCTAAAAGCTGTGGTTTTGATAGCCTTACTGTGTAGAATTGCTAAACATTGTTTAGCAAATAATGTTGCTTAGTTTTAACCAAGTTTTGACTTTTATCACTGAAATAGCAGTGTATCAAGGGTTGTAAGCTACTCAGACTTTCAACAAGTCCTGCAATGTATATCATAGCCTAATGTGAATTTAAATCATCTTAAAAAGTAGATTCCTAAAAGCTGATTTACGAAACTTGGGGTGGGAAAGGGAAGGTAGTAGTTTAGAGGTATTTTGGCCAGTCTTCTCATTTAAAGAAACCACCTGCCCCCATTTCCTCTTCTCCACTTTCTCTCATAATTTTAAGAGGAACACTTGATTGTTTTTAAACTAACTGCTCCTCTTATTACTCCTTATCTTTAAAAACTGCATACTCTAAGAGATCCCAGTGTATTTAATAGGACTTTAGAAACTTAACCCATTGGTTCATGTTTAGTGAAACCATAATGCTCTTCGCTTAAAACACTAAACTTCTAAGAAGTACTGTAAAACCCCACCACTCTTTATTAGATGTATTATATCACTAATACAAATAGACAGTAATTTGGGAATTGTAATGTTACGCCTGTGCAATTTTTGTAAGTGGCATATCATGGCAGATCAAAATTTAGATACTTGGCTTTTCTTGGGCAAGCCACTAAGTTTGTGGCGGAATATTTTCTGGTGTTCTTGGACTGCAATTGTGCACTATTAAAGTAGTGGCCTGCTACATAACTGCATTTAGCCAGCATTTCTGCAGTGCGTAACTGTGAGGAACGTAGTACCGCAAATGGCAATGGACATTAGGACCCGGATGTAGTATTCCTGCTTGCTCCGAGATTCTCATTGCCGACTGCATACAGGTAGGTAACAAGCAATATAATCTAACTTGGTGACTTGCTATGTACTTTTATTCCGTGGGCATTCTGACATCATACTTCTGACAATGAAATTACAGTGCAGCACCTAACACGTGTATGATAAATCTAGTTTATATCAAAACTGCGTGGGTTTGGGTTAGAGCTGTAATTTGTCAGGCAGAATTCAGTGCTGTTGCAGTTCTCAGATAAAAAGTGCAAACTTGAGTATTTGGTATGTATCTGATTCAGTTGTGTGGGTTCTAGTTGCATCGTAACTGAAGATAACATGAAACACATCAGTGGTGTGGGGGAGAGGGGACCATACCATATTTGGAAAGTAGAGTGCTTTTAGCATCTTGACACAGACTGTATACAGCATGTGACAATTAGTTTCTGTTATAGCAAACTGACCTCCCCATAGGTCAGCAATATCAATTTCAGAGTGTAATCTTGGTTATTACTCCACAGGGTTGAGTGAATTAAAACTAAAAGTACAGTTTTTTTTTTTTTGCAATGTGACTTGAACATTTTTAAAATGGGCTACATGGGAACAGCTTTGTTATTAACTGGGGGCATAGAGGGGAATCTAACATGAATAGTTCAAGTTCTGTGATTTGTCTAAATATGTCTATACTCTAAACCTGGGGGAAGATGGTGTGGCATGTTGACTTGCCTATTGAATACATGTTGGGAATCATTTCCCAACTGTAAGACTTCGTCGTATTCTGTAGGATAACTGCAAATGTTCAGGGTAGCTTTTTGAATTTGGTTCCCTTAGATTTTTAGGGAGAGATGTTGCAATCCAAACTGTTCGATTACCAAAATAGTCTTCAAAAGCACCCTCTCTGTTGTTCAGGATTTAAGCTTTGCCTCGACAGTTGTTCCAGACCTCAATTCAACTGAACATTGGTCTATGAACTGATTTTTAGCTAGCATGCATGAGAAATAGCTTTCATGTATAATGTTTTCTGCTCTGTAACTGGAAAGTTTGGTTTACTTCGCATAAATGTTGGCAAAACTCTTCATGATTATGAGAATTTCTTTTGTATCAAGAAAAATGGCTTGCTCTTTGGCAAGCAGTTCACATGGTGGGGACAGACTTGTAACTTTAATATGCAGTCCATTCAACCAAATGACGTGACTCCCGCTAGATGAAAGAATAAATGGTGACTAGTTTAGCTCTGTATTAGTAATACAATGTACATCAAACATATTGCTCAGTATTAGTGACAATAGTGTCACGAAATTGGCATGCAGTTCTGATGGGGTTTTCCTATGGCATAATCCATGAAGTTGGTAGCCAACACTTGGCTACCGTGGCTCAGTGATTGTTTAGAAATAAAAGATCAGGTTTATTTCTTAACAGTCAATAGCACTTTTGAGAGAATGTACTTAATATGCGGACATCATCGGGTTGGGGGGTAATTAATTTTGCTTCATTCTGCTTATTTCAAGATGATAGGCTTTTTGCACTTTGAATGAGAAACCTGTGACTTAAGTTGATTCTTACTAGTTTCGATTTGTATGTAGCTGTAATTTGTGAATTTTAGTGCAGAGGGTCTTTCTAAAAATCAGTCAAAAAATGGGATAAACGGGTTTCAATAGTAACTATATCCCAGGTGCTTGCATTGTATTTCATAGTCTTTTCTTACTACAGACAAAAATTATTTTTAATGACAATGGTCGCAAGTTCAGAGGTGTGATGCCAGAATGCATTTTCGTACTGTTAGGCCCTTGGGAATAGATACCGGTGCTTTATGAAAGATGAAAGAAATGCAATGGGTGCTCTTCATATAAGGTTGCAAAACCTACAAAGAATGCATAATAGTCTCATTTTTCCCGATAAAGAGATGCGTGTGACTAGTTTTGGACTTTTAACCTTAATGGGGGTTGCATGTTTCTTATTGTTAATCATTGTCAGCTGCAGTGACATGATCCACAGTCCTGCATTTACTGCCTTAACAATGATTTTGGATAGGTTTTAGAGAGCTGGGATGTTTGTTCTGGGCCTTTATTTGGTTTGGGCTTTAGCTGATAACGTTTCAGTGCTCTGTCAGCTAGTGCAGTTCTCAAACGGCTGCCTGTTAGGGAAAGAATTCAGAGGATTTGGCTGCTCCTAATCATCTGTCATTGCTGCTAGATAATGATTGGCAATTTTTAAGACTCAACTGTGGAACACACAGTTGTTGGTAAACCATCAAACATAAATGTTGCTTTTGAACACCAGTGCTGAAAAGATTTATTCAGAGGGTGAAAAGGGGGCTGGATGCAGAATAGGATAATCTGGAGAATGGAGGAAGAATGCAAAACGATATAGTATCCCTTATGGATGGTACATGTGCAACAGGGAACTATTCATATACCCTTGGCAGTCTCTGAGTCAGTGAGGAAGAAAAACCTGGAATCTGGATTAAGGCTGATCTTTCTGGTTTTTGTGCACTGTGGCTCTGCCAGGCATATATAGTGAAGGTGAATGTCTTCTCCCTCAGAAAAACTCAGGTTCCTTGCTGTCCTGATAAGGCATAGCTTCCCTGCCGTAACTTAAAACTCAGTGAGGACTTAAGAGGGAAAGAATGAGGCAAATATAAGGATTGCAGGGTAACAACTGCATTGTTGTGTACTGTGGAACGGGGAGGGCACTCTTCTTGGAGGACTCTTGGAGGACCACTCCTCAGGTGGTCAGTCCACCTGAGGATGGAAGACATACTTGGTGGGGAGCAGGGTATGTGCTTTTATATGAAAAGAGCCGATGTTAAAACTCATTTGGTAAGGTAAACGTTGTCACATACCTTCACATAAGGGATAGTATATTTTGGGTTGCAGTCAAACTTCATTGTGCTCAGACTGGTGAAAATGCAGTTAGGCTTTTGTAAATACAAAGAAGATACAGTTCTCACTCTAATTCAGGTGTCTACTGCTACTTCAGAATGATTTTAGATTCCATCCCGCCCCCATGAAGTTTCTTCCTATTTTTTATGCTGTAACTTGCCCCCAATCTTTGTTTCTCGAATTTTACTCTTTAAATTTTGAAATTAACTAGCATTTCAAATCTTCATGCCCTTGTCTTTTATATTAACTTTTTCTTATTATTCTTTAGGTAAGAATGATTGATGTTGGCTGATAACTGGAGTGCTCATTCACTTGAAGTAAGCTTCCTTGAAACTCTTACCTATTAAGAATTTGGGGTTTGATTTCTATTTAATGGTTAAATGATTTTATTTAACTGTGGGGTGAAAGCTATTTGATTTTTAAGATGTTCACCTCTTGATACCCTTGTATTTTTGTTTTTTAAAATAGATGTGTGTGGATGTATGAGTTGGAAAGAGAAAAGGCTGGGAATACTTATTACAGAAATGTTAAACAATAGAAGAAAAAGATGGCATTAGATCAGAAAAGGCTTGAATTTGTGGAGAAATAGTGTATTTTGTGGTACTCTAAAATCAACTTTGGACCAATTCAGAAATCTTGAGATTTCTTTTACATTATAAACTGTGAAGAACAATTGTTTCATCACTGGTAGGGAGAATTCCTTAAGTACATTTGACCCTTGAACAACATGGGTTTGCGCTTCAGGGGTTCACTTAATGATTTTTCCAATAAATACATACTACAATGCCAGGTCTTACCTAAACAGTAACTGTGAGAGTGAAAGTTGCTCAGTCGTGTCTAACTCTTTGCAACCCCATGGACAGCAGCCTGCCAGGCTCCTTTGTCTATGGAATTATTCAGGGAAGAGTACTGAAGTGGGTAGCCGTTCCTTCTCTAGGACATCTTCCCAACCCAGGGATTGAGGCCAGGTCTTCTACCTTGCAGATGAATTCTTTTTACTGTCTGAGCCACAAGGGAAACCCATAGCCAAAAAAAAAAAAAGGAAACACCACTATTGAAATCCAAACCTATGCTAAAATATATACCTGTTGATGTCTGAATAAAGTGTACCTGTTAAAAATCAGTTCAAAAATGTTCAAGATATGCCAAATATGTTATCATAACAAAGTTACATTTTAATGATAGGTGGATATAAGTTTTCAAGACGTCACACAGTATGAGCTGATCAAGAAAGAAGGCCACAACTTGTTAGACTGATGAAGTATCAAGGTAAGTTGAGATTCTTAACTCTAAACTGTCCTCAGGAACTCCAGTGGTTATGACTTCGCCTTCTAATGCAGGGGGTGAGGGTTCAGTCCCTGGCAGGGAGTTAAACTCCCACATGCCTCGGGGCCAAAAAACAAGCATAAAACAGAAGCAGTCTTGTAACAGATTCAATAAAGACTTTTAAAATGGTCCACATCAAAAAACATCTTTTAAAAAAAAATTGTCTTCAGAAGGAATCTTGGGTGGTGTAAGATAACTACTTATGTGGATATCTCATATTAATTTCTTCTATGTTAAAACTTTTTTGTAGCAAGTATGTTTTTATAACATTTACTTAAGTATTTAATCATCTTTTTTTTTAAGTCTTCTGAGGTGTAGAAGCCCATGGCTTTAGTCTTGTTTGGCTAAACCCTCGGGAAAAACAGGGACTTAAGTTTTTAATAAAAACATATATAGCTTTATTTACCTTTACATCCATATAACAGTGCAGAGGAAGAAGATTTGAAGTTCCTATTTTTCATCTAGATAGTTAAATGGTGGAGTCACTGATAGAATAGATGGAAAACAAAATCTAGAGGATTGGCAATTTTAAAGGGCAATTCAACTCTGCTTTTCTGGCTAAAAAGCAGTCATAGACATTATGTAGACAAATGGACAATGACTGTGTTCCAGTAAAGCCTTTTTTTACAAAATTGGCTGTAGACAGCTTACCTGTCTGATGTAATAAAAATTGCATTTGTTCATGGTATCACTTAGGTATAAAGGGCTATTAATCAGTTGAATTACATTTTAATTCAGTTGAATTTTAAGCAGAAATGGGAGAATTGAGATCTATGTCTTACACATTATAGAGTACTAGTTGCTCAGTTGTGTCTGATTCTTGCAACCCCATGGACTGTAGCCCACCAGGCTCCTTTGTCCATGGGATTTCTCAGGCCAAGAATACTGGAGTGGGTTGCTATTGCCTTCTCCAGGAGATCTTCCTGACCCAGGGATCAAACTTGGGTCTCCTGCATTGAGGGTGGATTCTTTACTGCCCAAGCCACCAGAGGGTGCCAGTTAATGGAGTGTCTTGAAGAGATCTGCCTTTTAAGAGTTTGGTTGTAACTAAAAGTTGTAGAAGATGGAAATAAAATTTAATAAACTCGCTAGGTGAGTCTGGTATTAAAATTATTTGTGCTGCTTAACCCTTATTTATCTAAAGATAATCAAATACTTATGCTACCACATTCTTTGGTTAAAGTTTATTTGATTGTTGCTGATAAATAAATTTGAGACCTTGATACCTAATTTATTACGACTTTTTGGAATAATTGTTTCCTTTTAATTGGCAGGATTACGTGAACTGTGTCCTGAAAACCAGTGAGGAAAAGAGCAGAGAGAGGAATCAACCTGTTGTTGAATAAAAATGTTTCAAGATGGGAATTTGTTTTGGTTTTGTTTTTAAGTAAGATTCTTCTATTTTCTAGAATTTTCCGTAAGTGTCAGCAACTTAATTTCTCAGTGGCATTGAGATCATTCCATATTATATTTCTTGAGGCCTTTTTGGCAGAGCTGCTTCAGCCTTTTTTTTTCTTCCCCACCTTCTTAATAACTAATTAACCTGATGCCCTTATTTATTCACGGGTTTAGCTGTCAGTATCTTAAAAATTGCCTTCAGGGACTTCTGGCTGTCCAGTGGACCAGTGCAAGGGGTACAGGTTTGAGGCCTGATTGGGGAATTAAGATCTCATATGCTGCCCGGTGTGGCCTTAAAAAATTGCCTTCAGTCTTCATAAGTTTTAGTCTTGGAGTTACCAGGAGTTACCATGTGATCAGCAATTGTTAATTGCTTCAGAGGTGGCATAGGATGAGATAGTTAGCATCACTGACTTACATGGACGTGAATTGGAGCAAACTACAGAAGATGGTGCAAAGACAGGAGCTTGGTGTGCTGTGTAGTCCATGAGATAGCAAAGTCACAACAGATTCTAACGTGACAGTGACTGAGCATCAAAGCAACTGCTTAGTAGGTTTTTATATACCACTTAGGTGTATTAGAAAAGGATTATCAGATTATGGTTATGAATAATTGGGTGTTATTTCACTCAAAGACTGAATTGCATGTTGCCAAATACAATATTTTGGTTGTCCTGAGTAGCAGTTTGTAAACTGGAGTTGAATTTTATATACAGTGTAATGGGCAAATTCTCAGATGACCTATAAGTGTAAGGGAAATATTATTGTAATTTACTATAAAATCTGCTTATCCCCTTCATTCTTGAAGCTCACTACAATTTGACAAGCTGTTCACAAACCAAATTAATGTGAGGTATATATTCAAGAGTAATTTTTTAAACTTTTTTTTGACAAGTTATATATTCAGTTGCTAAGTCATGCCTCAGCTCTGCAACCCCATGGGCTGCAGCACACCAGGCTTCTCTGTCCTTTACTGTTTACTGAAGTTTGCTCAAAAAATTCATCTAATGATGCCATCCAACCATCTCATTTTCTTGCCCCGCTTCTGCCCTCTTAGCTTCCTAGCATCAGGGTCTTTCCCAATTCATATCAGGTGGCCACATTATTAGAGCTTCAGTGTCAATCCTTTCAATGAATATTCAGGGTTTATTTCCTTCAGGATTAATTTGTTTGATCTTGCAGTCCAAGAGACTCAAGAGTCTACAGCACCACAGTTTGAAAGAATTCACTGGCATGGTTCAACTCATGACTACTGGAAAAACAGCTTTGTATGGACCTTTGTGAAATGTCTCTGCTTTTTAATACGCTATTGTATTTGACAAGTTGTTTAAACTTAGGCTATAGTAGTGTTAAATAAAATCCCTGCCTTGCAAGGTGTATTGGTTAGTTGCTATTTTTAAGTGTGTATGTAGGGAAATGAGGGGAGCTTAAGTTGAGAACAAGCCACAAGGTTTTTAACAAACTGTGTATGAGGCATATGTTTTGCACACCTTCCATCTTTGATGTTAAAATGGGTTGGGAGACTTCCCCAGGGATCCAGAGTCTTAATCCATCTTGGAACTTGATTCCACATGAGCAACTGCCTGTGAGCTGTAGCGCCCATGTGCAGCAACAAGAGAAGCTCAAGCCTGTGCCACAGTGGAGACCCAACACAGCCAGATTTTCGGAAGTTCCATACCTGAGGTCAAGGAGGAGGAGGGGAGGACAAGACTCAGTTCGGTTCAGTTGCGTCTGACTCTGCAACCGCATGGACTTAAGCACGCCAGGCTTCCCTGTCCATCACCAACTCCCAGAGCCTGCTTAAACACATGTCCATAAAATCGGTGATGCCATCCAACCATCTCATCCTCTCTCCCCTTTCTCCTGCCTTCAATCTTTCCCAGCATCAGGATCTTTTCAAATGAGTCAGTTCTTCGCATAAGGAGGCTAAAGTATTGAGAGTTTAAGCTCCAGCATCAGTCCTTCCAATGAATACTCGGGATGGACCTCTAGGATGGACTGGTTACCCTTTGCAGTCGAAGAGTCTTCTCCAACAGCACAGCTCAAAAGCATCAATTCTTTGGCGCTCAGCTTTCTTTATAGTCCAGCTCTCACATCCAAACAGGACTGCTGGGAAATAGCTTTGACTAGATGGACCTTTGCTGGCGAAGTAATGTCTCTGCTTTTTAATATGCTGCCTGGGTCGGTCATGGCTTTTCTTCCAAGGAGCAAGGGTCTTTTATGGCTGCAGTGATTTTGGAGCCCGGAAAAATGGGCTCACTGTTTCCGTTGTTTCCCCCTCTTATTTGCCATAAAGTGATGAGACTGAATGCCATGATCTTAGATTTCTGAATGTTGAGTTTTAAGCCAGCTTTTTTACTCTCCTCTTTCACCAAGAGGCTCTTTAGTTCTTTGCTTTCTTCCATAAGGGTGGTGGTATCTGCATATTTGAGGCTACTGATACTTCTCCCTGCAGTCTTGATTCCAGCTTGTGCTTCATCCAGTCTAGTATTTCTCATGATGTACTCTGCATATAAGTTAACTAGGGGTGACAATGTACAGGATTGATGTACTCCTTTCTCGACTTGGAACCAGTCTGTTCGATGTCCAATTCTTGCTGTTGCTTCTTGACCTGCATAGATTTCTCAGGAGGCAGGCCAGGTGGTTTGGTATTCCGATCTCTTGAAGAATTTTCCATAGTTTGTTGTGATCCACACAGTCAAATGCGTTGTCAATAAAGCAGAAGTAGATATTTTTCTGGAACTCTGTCCTCTTCTCCTGCCCCCAATCCCTCCCAGCATCAGAGTCTTTTCCAATGAGTCAACTCTTCGCATGAGGTGGCCAAAGTACTGGAGTTTCAGTTTTAGCATCATTCCTTCCAACGAAATCCCAGGACTAATCTCCTTTAGAATGGACTGGTTGGATCTCCTTGCAGTCCAAGGGACTCTCAAGAGTCTTCTCCAACACCAGTTCAAAAGCATCAATTCTTCGGTGCTCAGCCTTCTTCACAGTCCAACTCTCACATCAATACCTGACCACTGGGAAAACCATAGCCTTGACTAGATGGATCTTAGTCGGCAAAGTAATGTCTTGCTGATGATCCAGTGGATGTTAGCAATTTGATCTCTGGTTCCTCTGCCTTTTCTAAATCCGGCTTGAACATCTGGAAGTTCACGGTTCACATACTGTTAAAGCCTGGCTTGGAGAATTTTGAGCATTACTTTGCTAGTGTGTGAGATGAGTGCAATCGTGTGGTCTGCGGAAAGACTCAGAAGAAATTAAAGTGCCAAATAGGAAAACATCCTGTTTTTAAGAATTTAAAGATTTAAAACAGCATGGTATTCCCCAAACTAATTTACTTACCAACTAAATTGTTGAACATCTAAATGTACGAATAAAATTAAACTTAGAAAATGGGTAAATGACTTTGAGTTGGGCAAGAGATAATTAAATATGACACCGAAAAGGTGTTCAACAAAAAAATGGGTATATTGGGTTTATCACTTTTCTTCAAAGGAATATGGCAGTCCCAGCTTCCATCCTGGTTGTGCAGCTTGGCCATGAAAAATACATGTATATACCCTGAGGTACCACTTCACAGTTTCAACTATAGGATGTCTGAAGATAATGTGTTCAGTTCAATTCAGTCGCTCAGTCATGTCTGACTGCAACCCCATGAACCGCAGCACGCCAGGCCTCCCTGCCCATCACCAACTCCCGGAGTCCACCCAAACCCATGTCCATTGAGTCAGTGATGCCATCCAACCATCTCATCCTCTGTCATCCCCTTCTTCCACCTTCAATCTTTCCCAGCATCAGGGTCTTTTCAAATGAGTCAGTTCTTCGCATCAGGTGGCCAGAGTATTGGAGTTTCAGCTTCAGCATGAGTCCTTCCAGTGAACACCCAGGACTGATCTCCTTTAGGATGGATTGGTTGGATCTCCTTGCAACCCAAGGGACTCAAGAGTCTTCAACACCACAGTTCAAAAGCATCAATTCTTCGTAATATGGTGACTAGTTCATAAACACTGCATTATAGAATTGAAATTTGCTAAGAGAGTAGAACTTAAAATGTTTTCAAAGAAAGCAGCAGTTGATAGGTGCTTTCATAATGTATCCAGTCACAATGTACACTTTATTATACAATTATGTTTGTCAATAATACCTCAATAAAACTTGGAAAAGATACCACTTCACAACTACTAGATTGTCGACAGAAATGTGAAGAAATCAGAGCCCTTATACACTATTGGGCGGAGAAGGCGATGGCACCCCACTCCAGTACTCTTGCCTGGAAAATCCCATGGATGGAGGAGCCTGGTGGGCTGCAGTCCATGGGGTCGCGAAAAGTTGGGACACGACTGAGCGACTTCACTTTCACTTTTCACTTTCATGCATTGGAGAAGGAAATGGCAACCCACTCCAGTGTTCTTGCCTGGAGAATCCCAGGGATGGGGGAGCCTGGTGGGCTGCCGTCTATGGGGTCGCACAGAGTTGGACACGACTGAAGCAACTTAGCAGCAGCAGCAGCGTACGCTATTGTGAGTGTAAAATTGTGTAGCCATCTTGGAAAATGGTAGCAGTTCCTCAGTTACCATATGACCCAGCAAGTCTAATAACCTGAGAGAAGCAAAAACATGCTCACAAAAATTTGTACATGAATGTTTATAGAATCATTCATAACAGCCAAAATGTGGAAATAGAAGTCACAGATGAATGGATAAACAAATAGTAATATATCCATACTATGGAATATTAGCCATAAAAAAGAATGAAGTAGTGATATGTGCTACAACAGAAGTGAAGCCCGTCATAAAAGACTGCGTATTATATGATTCTATTTGTATAAAGTGGCCAGAACAGGGAAATCTATAAAGTAAGTAAGTGGTTGCCTAGGACTGGGGGAAAGGTGTTGAGAAATGGGAAAGTGGGAATAAGGGTGTAATTGCTAAAGGATACAGGATTCCTTTTTGTGGTAATAAAAATATTCTAAAGTAACCAGTAATGGATGCATGTATCTGTGAATATACTAAAAACTATTCAATCATATACTTTGGAGGGAATTGGATGGTATGTGAATTACATCCCAATAAAATGGTTTTTTAAAAAAGACTGTTGTATAAGAAGAGGCCTGAGCAGTAGGCTGAGGTAAGATCATTTGTAGGCCATTATTAAGGATTTTGATCACAACACTCTTCTTTTGTTCTTCGCAAACAGCTTGAGCAACAGACCCTGAGATCTCAGACCCAGATTATTAAAATTGCCTCCTAAATTGTCTGACCCCTTGCCCACTGTTATCCATTTCAGTAGTTCTATTATCTAATGCTTCATAACAAACCACCCTTAAATTTAGTGACTTGGGACAACAAATTATTATGGTGTTGAGAGTTGACTGGCCTCAGCAAGGTGGACAGACACTGGAGCTTCTGTCTTCTGAAGACTGTTGGACCAAGATGGCTATTTCACTCACGTATCTGATGCCTCAGCTGAGATGGTTGGAACTTTATATTCTTTATATGTCTCAGATCCTAAAAGCAAAAGGGACTGGTGTATGTTTTGAGGCCAGTGAGAAAGAGGGACTTTAGAGAATGTTAAACTCTAAGCCTGTGGTGTGGAGAGACATTTAAATGACATTCTGTGGTAGCAATTCCAACAGACTAGAAAGCCAGTCTTTCTGAGAAAAGGGTTTCAGATTGGGCAGTAGGAAAACACTTTGCCCTTAGCTGTAATAGACAAAAAGGAAAAGTGTTGCATGTGAGGATTCATTAATATTTTACTTTGTGTCTTAGGGAAACCAGCTCTTCCTTTATATACTGATTTGGAACCAGGGACTGATTTTCCTCAGGTAAGATGGTGAATTTAACAAAGATGTGCTAGCTCCACAAGGGCTGCTGGATAAAATTATGAGTGAACCCAACAGGGCTCAGCTGCACAGCTTATCCTGTTCTCCTGCTGGTTTCAAGCTTTAAACTATAGGGACTTCCCTGGGGGTCCAGTGGCTAAGGCTCCACGCTTCCAATGCAAGGGCTATGGGTGTGATCCCTGGTCTGAGAAGTGAGATCCCACATGCCACACTGAAATAACTAATAATGTTATTTTTCCATTAGAGAGTCAAACCAAATTTTTCTATTCAGGGCGAAACCAGATGAAAGTAACAATACGGTTCCCTTTTATATGGAACCAAGTAATAGATAATATAGACTTTTCTCGTGGCTCAGTGGTAAAGAATCCGCCTGCTAAGGCAGGAGACAAGGGTTCAATCTTGGGTCAGGAAGAGCCCCTGGAGAAGAAAATGGCAACCCACTCCAGTATTCTTGCCTGGTAAATACCTTGAACAGAGGAGCCTGGTGGGCTACAGTCCGTGGGGTTGCAAAGAGTCAAACACTGCTTAGTAACTAAACAACAACAGCAACAAACAGATGTTACTCATTTTTCTTTCCTTCATTTTTATACTTTCTAGGTTCTCTGATATATGGTTGTATTATAGACTTGTATACTCTTGCCCCTCCTTGTTTTTAAATTTTTTGGTGGAATTCTATTTAATATTTTACATGAGACATTAACAAAAAAATAAACCAAAGCAAATGTTATTTTTTTTTTCCTCACAACTTTCCTTTATGGTAGAATTTAAAATAGTATTATTTTACGTCTCCCCCCTCTTTTCTCAGGCAATCATTCTTTAAGTACTGTAGACTACACTTCCTAAATATCTAATTCAAGCCCTTTTTGTATCTGCCCAAACCATCCTGATTCAGTGTCGGTGTACTCCACTTGGGCTCTGCTACACTTTACCCGTCTCCCCGCCTTCACTGGCATTTTGACTGCTGTCAGTTTTTTTCCCAGAACTCTAATTTTATTTATCCTGTGTTCAGAATCTCTTTCTCTTGTACTGTGTTGGCCAGAAAGGAAAACTCTGAAGAAACTTTTTGGCCAACTCAAGATGCTGAAGTTGAAACTCCTTACCAGGTCACATAAATCTATTAAGAGCTCCTTTTGTTATGCCTGTGAAACAGTTGTTCATGCAAACTAAACTATTTGTACTTCCCCAAGTGTATCTTGCGTTTTCTACCTCTTTACCTCTGTACACACTGCTCCAGCTTCCTAGAAAGACTTTCAGTTTGTCAGACTTCCCAAACGGTGTGTAGTGGATCTGGCTGCTCACCAGTCAAAAGCCAATAAGCAGGCCGGGTTGGTGGAAAAGAAAGTTTCCTTTATTTCAGGTGCCAGCAACTGAGGAGGTGGGGAGGGTGGCAGATGTCTGTCCAAAGGCCAACTCACTCTCCCTCTGACAAGTAGGGAGTGAGAGCCTTTCTAGACAGAAGAGGGGTCAGCTACATGCAGAAACGGCACAGTCACCTCTAACAGTCACCTTCAAATCGGTCATCAGTGGCCTGACTAGCATCATTTAGGTTGTTACAGGTACACTTCATTTTTATTTCCAGGGTCCATTTGCTCCCATTTCTTTGCAGCCAATTCTCAGAACTGTAGCAGCTCATGTCCTGGGTAGACTCTGGTCATCGTGTAATTAGCTTTTCCACTTGGTGTTTTAGTATCTATAAGACAGCTCACAGGGTGTGGCTCAGAGTATTATCTATAGCCCTTGGGAAAAAACTAAAGACTGTTTTCCTTTGTTTCAGCAGCATTTCTCACTTCTCTGATTAAACTTGTTATTAAACTAAAGTTATCCACAGACAAAAGGCACGCAGAGGACACGGGGGAGGAGGTGGTGGCAAGGACCATAGGGTCCTGCTCCGTTTCAAGACTAGCAAATATCAACTTTCAAGATACTCTTTTCTTTTTCTTATAAAACAAAGATTTTTTTTTTTAATTTCCACATCTCAGAGGTACACACACACATGCAGACACACAAAGAAAAATGATGATTCCTTTGGTGTTCCTTTATTGTTAACCATTGGATTTATTTGTCTACATACAGTCTGTTTCATCCATTAGACCTCTGAGTGGCAGGGAGCATGTCTTACTGGACTTTGAATCCGCTGTGAGAATCCTGGTGTAAAATAAATTTAAAATAACTGTATAATTATTTTATATATTATATTAGAAATAATTTCTGTTTTACCAGGACTGAGCCTGAGAGAACATGGCTTATCCAAAGTCTCTGACCTAGTAAATGGCAGAGCTGACACTCAGATACGAAATTTCTTATTCCAGATTTGGCGTCTTATCCACTATATCTAGGGCTTCCCTAGTGGGTCAGCAGTAAGGAATCCACCTGCAATACAGGGGCTGCAGGAGACATGGGTTCAATCCCTGGGTGAGAAGGATCCCCTGGAGGAGGGCATGGCAATCCACTTGAGGATTCTTGCCTGGAGAATCTCATTGGCAGAAGAGCCTGGTGACCTGCAGTCCACAGGGTTGCAAAGAGGTGAACGTGACTGACGCGACTTACCACACATGCGACTATATCTAAGATATTAATGATATCTTGCATTTTACTCAGTCAGGGAACATTTTTTAATGGTCTACTAAAGTGAAGAAAAACTAAAGCGCCTCTTGAGGAAAGTGGAAGAGAGGAGTGAGAAAGTTGGCTTAAAGCTCAACATTTAGAAAACGAAGATCATGGCATCCGGTCCCATCACTTCATGGCAAATAGATGGGGAAACAGTGGAAACAGTGGCTGACTTTATTTTTGGGGGCTCCACAATCATTGCAGATGGTGACTGCAGCCACGAAATTAAAAGATGCTTACTCCTTGGAAGGAACGTTATGACCAACCTAGACAGCATATTAAAAGGAGAGATATTACTTTGCCAACAAAGGTCTGCTTCGTTAAGGCTATGGTTTTTCCAGTGGTCAGGTATGGATGTGAAAGTTGGACTATAAAGAAAGCTGAGTGCAAAAGAATTGATGCTTTTGAACTGTGGTGTTGAAGACTCTTGTAAGTCCCTTGGACTGCAAGGAGATCCAACCAGTCCATCCTAAAGGAGATCAGTCCTGGGTGTTCATTGGAATGACTGATTTTGAAGCTGAAACTCTTAATACTCTGGCCACCTGATGCGAAGAGCTGACTCATTTGAAAAGACCCTGATGCTGGGAAAGATTGAGGGTGGGAGGAGAAGGGGATGACAGAGGATGAGATGGCTGGATGGCATCACCGACTCAACGGACATGAGTTTGGGTGGACTCCGGGAGTTGGTGATGGACAGGGAGGCCTGGCGTGCTGCAGTCCATGGAATCGCAGAGTCAGACACGAAAGAGCAACAGAACTGAACTGAACACAAAATAAGATACAGACCTTCAGAATTCACTGGCTGGCTGTGGTTAAAACTCTGGGCTTCCACTGCAGGGACCATGGATTCAACCCCTGATTAGGGAACTAAGACCCTGCATGCTGCACAGTGTCGCTGGCCCACACCCCCCTCTCCACCCCTCCAAAAAAGATACAGCCCTTGCCTTTGAGATACAATGTTTATTATGGAATTATCTTTACCATTGCGGAAGAAGAAAAAAAATATGCCTTCAATGGTTCATACTAATGAACCATTAGTAAATAATATATTGTTACCTTCAGGAAATAGGCTTTTTTCATATTAGACTCCACAGCTTTCTTTTGCTTTTATCCCATCTGGTAACTAGGCCATTTCTGCATGTGTTTTCCTGGAAGCTTCACACGTCACTTTACTAATTCTCATTTGCCACAAGGGTCATTCTGATTTTGATATTTTTGTATAAATTCAACTTCTGCTTCACATTTTCAATTGAAATTCCGAAATGTTGCGATATATGAATTTATCATCTTCTAATTACCTTGGTTCTTTCTTTTGTGATCTGGGCCTGGTACTCACTTCTGTTAGTCACTGATAGATCACTGTTCTTTTCTCCCGCTTTACGCTATGCCAACTAGTCCTATGTGTGTGCTCAGTCGACAAGTTGTGTCTAACTCTTTGCAGCTCCATAGGTTGTAGCTCAGAGAAAGCAATGGCAACCCACTCCAGTACTCTTGCCTGGAGAATCCCATGGACAGAGGAGCCTGGTAGGGTGCAGTCCATGGGGTCGCAAAGAGTCAGACTTCTTGGCTAGAATCCAGTAGAAATTGGTATCCATCTAGCCCATTTTCCTTTTGCCAATATTGGCACCAGTACTTAGTAAATTTCAACAGTCCTGTTTCTAGATTCCCAAAGCAGAATTCTCCAAATGAAGGCAAGGAAGTGGTTCTAAGAGGAAAAGATAGCTTCTCGACATGGAAGTATAGTAAATAGTAGAAGGGAACACAAAGTGCGGCGAGACTGACAATGAAATCAGTCAATTGGGATCCAGACCAGTTTTTCCTGGATAGAGGCATTGGTCTGAAATGCAGCCAGAGGAAGCCTTTAAGTCCTGTATGGGGATATAAATAGATTTCGAAAGATTATTCTCATTCATAAAGCCTTATATTCCTGCTTCTGAGAGTGCTTCTGAATGCTGTTTGAGAATGGAAATGTAGAATTAATATCAGAGGTTTATAGTATTACACTCTTATTGTTACCCTTTTTTTTCTTGTAAGTAAAAGCATTTATGAGAGAAAAGTAGAACTGGAATGAAAACAGATGATGCTTTTAAGTGAGGGCTGAATTAGAACAGCTGTATCTCCAAATCCAGAGTCACTTTGTTTACTTTAAATCTATTTAAATGGTGTCCTGAGTTTTGTCCTTTTGATCTTGGTTACCACCTTGGAATCAAGCAACCTAGGCCTGTCTTTTGAAGATACTGTATACCTAACTAACTGAGGCCAGCCAGCTAGGGGCAAGGAAGGGACTGCCTAGGTGACAAGCTTAATGCCCTCCTTCACTCTGAGTCCTGTATAGATTCCAGGTTCTACAATCAAACCCCAGGGAAGCCCTAATGCTGTTTGATCAAGTGGAGGACAGAAAGGTCTACTTCCCTGAGGCCTCTAGAATTTCCCAAATGGTCAGGTTCTGTAGGCTTGGAGGATTGCTTGCTTCTCTTCTACCTGTTGGTCTTACATTTGTACCTGTTTTATCAGTTGAGGGAGACGACTGGGTCATGTCAATGGCTGTTAACAGAATGAAGTTTTTTAACCCACAGGTCTTCTGGCTCATCTTCCCTACAGCCCACAGCCTGGAGCTGTACGAGAATTGGCTGCTGTCAGGGAAACAGGGAGACATCTTTCTGGGTGACCGGGTATCAGATTGCCAACGCATTGAGCTCAAGCAGGGCTATACCTTCGTCATTCCCTCAGGTAAGCAAGATGGAGAAAAGTGAGTTGTCTACTCTAGCCTCTGAGAGAGCCACACTACAGTGAGTGCTTACAGCCTCTGCCCTCCGTTCCCTTTCTCCTAGGCTGGATTCACGCTGTGTATACTCCTACAGACACATTGGTGTTTGGAGGCAATTTTTTGCATAGCTTCAATATCCCCATGCAGTTAAAAATATACAACATTGAAGATCGAACACGGGTAAGTAACTAAGAATTAAATGCGAAGAGGTTTCATATATCTATTTTTACTCTTACTGTGTAACACTCACACTATTGTACTTTAACATATAAATGTGTACACTGCCTTTCTCAACTGAGGTTCCATGACAGAATTAAACTTTGTAGAAAATGATTTGTGTGTCTTATTTTGTCAGTTTCCCACAGGGTGTTACATAGCTGATAAATCATCCAGGATATATAGGGGAAAAGTTACATGCAGTAGATACCTTAAGGCAAGAGTTGACAAACTTTTTTGTAAAGAACCAGACAGTAAATATTTTAGGCGTTGTGGGCCATACAGTATGTGTTACAAGCACTTACTCTGCCTTGTAGAATGAAGCACTTAAACAAGTGAGGATGGCTCAAATATAATACAATTGTATTTATGGACACTGAAATTTGATTTCATAGAATTTCCTTATGTCACAAAATTCTTTTAGTTAGATTCTGCCTTACCCCCCACCACTTAAAAGTGTGATATGTTAATGATTGACAAATCTTGGAAAAGCTATGAAAGTCTTAGTGGTACTGGTCTATAAACTTTTTGGTGGATTTGAAAGTTTTCAGGATTAAAAATCAAAAAATGATTAACGAAGAAGTCATAATTTTTAGAAGGAATGGTTACTGACTAATGATCAGTTAATCATTTTGGTGCCTATTTTGAAACATGTATTTTGGTTAGAGCTACCTATTATATAAATATTATACATAAGAGACAAGATTGTTGCTGTTGGAGTTACAGAGATTGCCCTGTTAGAATTAAAAGAGGATACAGTGCTTTTAAAATAAATTTTATAGAAGTGAATTTTATAGAATTTTATAGCTTGTTAAAAGTAGTGAAACTACAGAAGATATAATAGTAGTTTAGTAAGTTTGAAATTAAAGTAACATGGAGAAGGCAGTGGCGCCCCACTCCAGTCCTCTTGCCTGGAAAATCCCATGGACGGAGGAGCCTGGTGGGCTGCAGTCCATGGGGTCGAGAAGAGTCAGACACACTGAGCGACTTCCCTTTCACTTTTCACTTTCTTGCATTGGAGAAGAAAATGGCAACCCACTCCAGTGTTCTTGCCTGGAGACTCCCAGGGACGGGGGAGCCTGGTGGGCTGCCGTCTATGGGGTCGCACAGAGTCGGACACGACTGAAGCGACTCAGCAGCAGCAGCGGCACTGAATTCCACAGGTTACTAATCATATCATCTGTTCTTCGGTTGTTATGATGAAAGAGGCAACTTCTGAAGAAGTACTTAGTGGATGATAAAAGTGTTATAAATAATAAACGACAGAGTCCCATCGTATAGCAAAGGGAGCAGCTCTTTAATATTCTGTGATAAACCATAATGGAAAAGAATCTGAAAAGGCATTTGTATATACATATAACTAAGTCATTTTGCTATTGTAAATCAACTATACTTCAGTAAAATAAAAAATTTTAAGTGTTAAAAAAAAAAGAAATTAAAGTAACAGTAAAAATAGTTAAAATGTTTTAAAAGAGAAAAATCACATAATTTCATAGTAAAATACTCTTATTTGACTCAAAATCATTTTGCAATAATACTATCTATCTTGTTGTAAGATTCAATCTGAAAATACTTTTAAAAAGCATTCCCTTTTTTGGCCAAAAATTGCCATTATGCCCATTGCTTAATTGTTTGCTCAGTTTGAGGGAAGAAAGGGAGGATATATATTCAATACTGTAGGTAAAATGAGCACCTTAACTCTGCATGAAAAAGTCTCCTGCAGACTGTTAATCTGGTAATAACGAATCTTGGTTTGTCTATCTAATTTTCCTAGACTTTATCAGAAAATGTCAAATTTCAGTATCTGACATACTATTCCATTTTTCCTAAATATGACTTAATTCTTTCCTTCCAAATAAGGAACTCTCTGTGTCTCCATGAAATTTCACTGGGTCCTCTACATATGTCCACAGAGGCTTTTTTTTTTTTTGCTTTCTACACCCAAGCTTTTACATTGCCAGTACCAACCTGACATACATTTATTATGTTACCAACTTCCTTAAACTTAACAGAGTTTAACGTAAGAGAGAATGTGTATTGCCATTTCCTTTTCCAAGGGGATGTAGAATATGTTATAAATTTAATGCAGTGTTAGCTACTTTTGCCATGCCAGTGTAGAAATATACTATTTGAACTGAGTATTGGTAAGACTGTTGATAGTGCTTAAAGGTTCAATAATTTTATAATGAATATTAAAAACTTTTTTTCAAAAATTCTAACCCAGCCTTAGAAATTGATGTGCTCTGTGGTGTCTAGCAGCATAGGTAAAATGTAATGGGGTAGTTTGGGTGTATGGTGTCCTGGCTATTATTAGTTCAGTCTCTTGAGTTCCAAGTGAAAATTAAAAATGTAATGCCCATTTTATATTTTATTTTATTTTTTAAAACTTAAAAGGCAAACAGAAGCGCAGTGTATTATGTTTAATTTGAGGGGGGGTCAATTATCTATTAATTCTTGTGTTCCCTCCTGCTATACCTGAAGTAAATTAATTTTATTTTCAAACAAGGGAGGAGAAACTTCTTCTAGTTGTTGAAGCTGTAGTGGCATCAAAGACTAAGATTCAGAGCCTAAAGCCTTTGCATTGGAAAGCTAATGAGAAGTACATGTCTCTCCTGCCTTGCAATGAGGCAAGTGATCTTATTCCCCAGTGATGCCCTGTGACCTAGTGAAGGGTTTTGAAAAGGGATGTCCATCTGAGTCTCCTCGATTTGGAAAGATTGCCTGACATGGAGCTTTGAAAAGTAGGTGGGAACATTCTCAGGAGTTACATATTCAGATCAATCTTAAAAGTATTGCTTTCCTTATCCTTTTGAAAGAAGCCCTCTCTGAAAGAAGACAGGCAGAATATACAAACACAGCTCAGAGATCTGGCAGGTTTGGTTCAGTACTACTGCAGGAAAGTGAATACTGCCAAAAACTGAATCACAGGAGTATTTTTCTTTTTCCAGTGCATAGAAAAGCTATATTCACATTATACATAGTCTTTTAGTCATTTTACATTACTTGTTGTCTGTTAATGTACAGTAGCATTATATCTTTTAAAAAAAAGTATGTACTTTAATTTAAAAATACTTTATTGCAACAAAATCCTGTAAAGCAGTTGTCCTTCAATTAAAAAATGATTAATTAAAAAAACAAAAAAAATAAAGATAGACAAGAGTTAAAACAGGAAAAGAAAACACTTTATTGCTGAACAGTGCTAGTCATCATCTGACAGATGCAGGGTTGCTACAAACCTTCAATTTGTTTTAAAGAAAAAAGGCCACAATATCTGTGAAACTCAGTAAAGCAAAGCACAGTAAGATAGGGTATGCATGTATTCAAGATCATCTCCATGGTTGATCTTGCTCAGTGATTGATCCATGCTGATTTGTGGGTTCCTTGACCATGATAAATCTAAAGGGCAATTATTTTTATTATAATTCACCTGGAATAATTTCCTACTATTTTGGGGAAGAATGGAAAGAAAGCTAAAGATAGCAGCTGATGAGGCCACATGGAATAGTAACCTGATTTGCGGACATACCATCTTGGTAGAGTACAAACTGTGAAGCAGGCAAGCTGAGAGCTAATAGTGGGAGGAAATACTCAATCTGGTGTCCTAGATGAGGTATAGCTTGGGAATGCATCTCTAACCGTACTTTCATGTATGTAAGGACATAATAAAAACATTTTCCACTATATTCTGTGTTTCATGGCCTTCTGATTCAGGTACAGGCAAGAATGGTTGATATATACAATAAGTATATTGTGCCTTAATAACATTTTATTGTCTCAAAACTTCTTTTTGATGCATTCCCACTCAACAAGACAGCTTCTTGATAGTTCTAAATGGTCTTTCCAAGTACCTGTTATCTTTAGTGATGATTTCCCAAGACCAACATTTTTTAAGTTGAGAGATTCATTTAAATTCTTGCTCCACATGGCAACCTAGGATTACATGTTAACTAGAGTATTTCCTGGGCTAATTATTGGAGTGATTGTCACTCTCTTTCCTGAAAAATTGTTATTAGCTTGATTTTCTCATTATTTTGTTCCCACGTTAGGTTCCTAATAAGTTCTGCTATCCATTCTACTATGAGATGTGTTGGTACGTGTTGGAGCGATACGTGTACTGCATAACCAACCGCTCTCACCTAACTAAGGAATTTCAGAAAGAGTCCCTTAGCGTGGGTAAGTGTTCCACATACATGAACTTTCTTACTCTACAGGACTGAGGATAAGGCCAGGGATATTCCACAGGCTATTCCCCAGTTGTTTCGTTTTTATGGTTTATCTTTTTACTTATCTACTTAGAAGTACTGAATCCATTCATTGAAGTTTAATACAGCTACAGTTGATCTTCCTACCCAGATGTGATTTATTAGGGCTAAATGAATATTCTGGATCTCATCTGGTGTTAGTACTTTGCTCTTCAAAAAAGTAATCAGTTGGAAATTCCCTGATGGTCCAGTGGCTAGGATTCTGTGCTTTCACTGCCGTGATCCAGGTTCAATTCCTGGTTGGGGAACTAAGATCCTGCAAGCGGCTCTGTGTGGGCTGGAAAAGTCTTAACATGTTTTATTGTGTAAAGAATGGTCTTTGGCACAAGAAAAACTAGGATTGCATCATCAGAGTTACTCTTACTGTATTTCAGGCACCAAACTAAGCAGTCTGTATACATTAAGTTATTACCTGTGAGGTGTATATATCATCCATATTTTAGAAATGGTGACATCAAGGTTCAAGGAAATTAAAAAACTTGCTCATGATCTAAGAGTTAATAAATGGGAATGTTACAACTTAAATCATGTTGGTAAGATTCTAAAATGTGTATTCTTCTGAGTTTTAATGTCTCCCTAACTTACATCAGGAGAAATATTTTATTGGATGTCAAGGTAGTTTCAGTTATATATTTTTAGGCTATTCCATGCCTCGAAAATAAAGAGGAGCCAACACTGCCATATCCTGTGGTCATGTAAGCAAAATACTTTTTGGCCTTAGCATTTCCTCTGAGGATAATTGATGTTGTCATTTGAAAATAAAACATGCTCAACAATATGTGAAAGCAGGATACAGAATTGTATATACAGCATGATCCTAATTTTGTTTAAAAATATGTCAAGTTTTAGTTATACACATATGTATAGAAAAAGATGGAAAGACAATCCATCACACAGTTGTTTCTCCAAGGGTGGAGAAATAAAGGATGACTTACTTCTTTGCACCTTCCTGTATTTTCTAAATTATTAATAGTCAGCATTTATTACTTTCATAATAAAAGACTACTTAACATTTAAAAATTCTTCTTTCAAAACTTTGACTATCAAAATCTTTCTTTTAAAAAATATTCATGTTATTTTATTAGCCATGTTGCTAAGATTTTGATTCCAAAGCTTAATTTTATGGCCAAAATTTTAAACAAAGGTGATTTTTAAATATATGTGCTTCATGTTTTTGTTGTTTAGTTACGAAGTCGTGTCTGACTCTTTTGCAACCCCATGGACCGTAGCCTGCCAGGCTCCTCTGTCAATGAAATTTTCTAGGCAAGAATACTGGAGTGGGTTGCCACTTCCTTCTCCAGGGGATCTTCCCTGACCCAGGGATCGAACCCGTGTCTCCTGCACTGGCAGGCAGACTCTTCACCACTGAGCCCCCTGGGAAGCCAGCGTGCTTCATATTAGTACTAGTCTTTTAAAAGATAATGAGATCATAACCCTTAAATTAAGTTTGAACTTGAAACTCACTTACAGCTATTTTCATGGGTAACTTACTTTCAGCACAGTTTATTAAAGACTGCACCCTTCCCAATCTTTTAAAAATCCAGTTGACTGTTGCCTCAGTTGTCCTACTAACTCAGGATCCTGTTTTTACCTGTAACTGATTTTCAGCAGTAGACAAATGGGTTGGAATAGGGAAGACCATTTTTAAACTGGGGTGACTTTGTCATTTATAACTTCAGGGCCCCTCCCGTACTACCCGTACTATCTCTTGTTGATCACATGGCCAAGTGGCACATTCATACCACATTTTTTCTTCATACTGGCAGATTTGGAGTTAAATGGGTTGGAGTCTGGAAACGGGAACGAGGAAGCAGTAGACCGAGAGCCCCAGCGCTTGAGCAGCAGACGTTCTATCCTCACCAGCCCTGTGGCCAATGGGGTCAACCTGGATTATGATGGACTGGGCAAAACCTGCCGAAGTCTTCCAAGTCTGAAGAAAACTTTGTCTGGGGACTCATCCTCTGACTCTAGCCGGGGTTCCCAGAATGGCCAAGTGTGGGATTCCCAGTGTAGCCCCCGAAAGGACCGACAGGTGCACCTGACCCATTTTGAGCTTGAAGGCCTCCGTTGCCTTGTAGATAAATTGGAATCTCTGCCACTGCACAAGAAATGCATCCCTACAGGGATAGAAGACGAAGACGCTCTCACTGCTGATGCAAAGGTAAGGGTTCGTTGTGTTGCGTAACGGCTGCTAATCTGGCTAGGACAGTCAGTTTTTGGATTCTGAGAGAAAATTCGGGAGTTTCGGGTGATCTTGGTTCAACCAGAAAGAAGAGTGTGTGTGTGTTTGGGCTGTACAGTGTTTCAGTTCTTAGAATGAGGTTAGGTCCCTATTAGGAAAATGCGAACATCTGTATGTTGTTAGGATTTAAATCTAATCTTAAAAATGCAGATTACAGGCTGACCCTAGAAAAAGGGTGAGCCTGAGAAAAATGTTTATATTAAGAAATATTACTTAGAACTTAAGTTACACTCTGATAAAGAGGCCTATTTCAGAACAAAAATGGCCAGTAAAATCTCTAGCAGTCTTATCCCAAGCACATTTGTTGTTGTTGTTCAGTTGCTGTTGTGTTCAACTCTTTACAATCCCATGACTGCAGCATGCCAGACTCCCCTGCCCTTCACTGTCTCCTAGAGTTTGGTCAAGCTCATGTCCATTGAGTCAGTGATGCCATCCAACCATCTCATCCTCTGTCATCCCCTTCTAACACTTGCCCTCAAAACTCCAATACTTTGACCACCTAATGCGAAGAGCTGACTCATTTGAAAAGACCCTGATGATGGGAAAGATTGAAGGTAGGAGGTGAAGGGGATGATAGAGGATGAGATGGTTGCATGGCATCACCGACTCAATGGACATGAGTTTGGGTAAACTCCAGGAGTTGGCGATCAACAGGGAGTTCTGGCGTGCTGCAGTCCATGGGGTTGCAAAGAGTCAGACACTACTGAATGACTGAACTGAACTGAGCTTCAAATTTATCTACATTAAGACTTAAATACTTTGGGGTAACTTCTGAGAAAAGTGTCATTTTAAATGTAATTCATCTTACTACCAAATCGAGTTTCTTCATGTTGTATATTTTTCTTCTTTCTCAGTAAGTCTCCCAGCATTCAGTTCAGTTCAGGCGCTCAGTCGTGTCTGGCTCTTTGCGACCCCATGGACTTGCAGCACACCAGGCTTCCCTGTCCATCACCAACTCCCTGAGCTTACTCAAACTCATGTCCATTGAGTCGTGATGCCATCCAACCATCTCATCCTCTGTCATCCCCTACTCCTCCCACCTTCAATCTTTCCCACCATCAGGGTCTTTCTCAAATGAGTCAGTTCTTCACATCAGGTGGTCAAAGTATTGGAGTCTCAGCTTCAGCATCAGTCCTTCCAATGAATATTCAGGACTGATTTCCTTTAGAATGGACTGGGTCTCCTTGGTGTCCAGGGGACTCTCAAGAGTCTTCTCCAACACCACAGTTCAAAAGCATCAATTATTCAGCACTCAGCTTTCTTTATAGTCCAACTCTCACATCCGTACATGACTACTGGAAAAACCATAGCCTTGACTAGACGGACCTTTGTTGGCAAAGTAATAATGTCTGCTTTTTAATGCTTAGTAATCTTCAAAGTCCAACCCACTCCTTATATATTGGTCTCAAAGAAATGAATTTATTTTTAGAGAATCCAGATTTGAACTGTCTGAACTGGAGAGAGTTCTAGTAAATCTTTCCTCATATATCTCATATGAAACCATTGGGGACTACCCCAGAGGTCCAGTGGTTTAGACTGAGCTTCCACTGCAGGAGACATGGGTTCAGTTCCTGGTCAGAGAACTAAGATCCCACATGCCACCTGGTGTAGCTAAAAAAAAAGTAACTGTTAATACAAACACAAAAAAGTCTTTAAATCACTGTTTGGAATTATGTCTTCAGAGCAGGGCATGGGTATGTGTATTAGAAAGCTAGTTAACCATTTGTAACGTCTTATCTTTAAAACCTTTTGTATAGATTGTTTTAAGCCACAGAAAAATTTATAAGGAATACTTTATGTGACCTTAAGGACCTTGGTTAATTCACTTTAACTTTCTGAGTCTCAGTACCTTTGTTTATTGAGGCTATTTCCCAGAATTATAGTATAAAGATTAAATGAAATACTATAAGTGAAAAAACTCAGTAAACTATACAATATAAATTTCTAGTTTATGAAGTTATTTCACCTATATGATTTCTCTTTTTTAAACATTTTTTGGGTAATATTTATTTAAAATTTTTGTTTATTTTTGGCTCTGCTGGGTCTTGGTTGCTGCTTGGGCTTTTCTCTAGTTGTGGCAAGTGGCAGCTACTCTCTAGTTGTGGTATCTAGGCTTCTCATTGTACTGGCTTCTCTTGTTGCAGAGCACGGGCTCTAGACACATGGGCTCAGTAGTTGAGGCTCCTGGGCTCGAGAGCACAGGTTCAATAGTTGTGGTGCACAGGCTTATATTCCATTGTATGGATAAAACAGAATTTGTTTATCCATTTATCAGTTGATGGATGCTTGGGCTGTTTCTGCTTTTGTGAATGGTGATGCTATGAACATTCATGCACAAGTTTCTGCGTAAACATGCGTTTTCAGTTGAATATCTACCTAGGAGTGAGATTCCTGGGTTTTAAGATAACTTTAACATTTTGAGGAACCACCAAACTCTTTTCCACAGTGCCCACTTCCCACTAGCAGGTGTATGACAGTTTTAATTTCTCAGCAACACTTGGCTGTTTTCAACATTTTGATTATGGCCCTTCTAGTGGGTATGACGGAGAAGGCAATGGCACCCCACTCCAGTACTCGTGCCTGGAAAATCCCATTGGGTGGAGGAGCCTGGTGGGCTGCAGTCCATGGGGTCACGAAGAGTCAGACACGACTGAGTGACTTCACTTTCACTTTCATGCATTACAGAAGGAAATGGCAACCCACTCCAGTGTTCTTGCCTGGAGAATCCCAGGGACAGGGGAGCCTGGTGGGCTGCCATCCATGGGGTCGCAGAGTCAGACACGACTGAAGCGACTTAGTAGCAGTAGCAGCAGCAGTGGGTATGAAATGGTGCTTCACTGTGGTTTTTTTGTTTTCGGCTACTCTGTCTTTTGACTGGAGAGTTTAAACCATTTAAAGTAATTACTGGTAAAGAGGGACTTACTTCTGTCGTTTTGCTATTTTCTGTATGCCTTATAGGTCTTCATCCCTCATTTCCTCCATTACTGGCTGCTTTCGTATTTTTTTCTTTTTTTTGTAGTTAAACATTTAGATTCCTTTTCTTTTTTGGGGGGGTATATTCTCTAATTATTTTCTCCAATCTACATTTTCTGTTCTTTATTTCAATTATTACAAATTTTTGTACCTACTATTAAGTTTCCCTTTGTAATTCTTTATTCTTGCTTCACGCTTTTTTTTTTTTTTTAACCTTCAGTTCAGTTTTTTTTTTTTTTTTTTTTTTACTTTACAATATTGTATTGGTTTTGCCACACATCAACATGAATCTGCCACGGGTATACACGTGTTCCCCATCTTGAACCCTGCTCCCACCTCCCTCCCCATACTATCCTTCTGGGTCATCCCTGTGCACCAGCCCCAAGCATCCTGTCTCATGCATCCAACCTGGACTGGCGATTCATTTCACATATGATATTATACATGTTTCAATGCCATTCTCCCAAATCATGCCACCCTCACCCTCTCCCACAGAGTCCAAAAGACTATTCTATACATATGTCTCTTTTGCTGTCTCACATACAGGGTTATTGTTACCATCTTTCTAAATTCCATATATATGCATTAGTATACTGTATTGGTGTTTTTCTTTCTGGCTTACTTCACTCTGTATAATACGCTCCAGTTTCATTCACCTCATTAGAACTGATTCAAATGTATTCTTTTTAATGGCTGAGTAATACTCCATTGTGTATATGTACCACAGCTTTCTTATCCATTTGTCTGCTGATGGACATCTAGGTTGCTTCCATGTCCTGGCTATTATAAACAGTGCTGCGATGAACACTGGGGTACACATGTCTCTTTCAATTCTGGTTTCCTCGGTGTGTATCCCTAGCAGTGGGATTGCTGGGTCATATGGCAGTTCTATTTCCAGTTTTTTAAGGAATCTCCACACCATTCTCCATAGTGGCTGTACTAGTTTGCATTCCTACCAACAGTGTAAGAGGGTTCCCTTTTCTCCACACCCTCTCCAGCATTTTTTGTTTGTACACTTTTGGATAGCAGCCATTCTGACTGGGGTGAAATGGTACCTCATTGTGGTTTTGATTTGCATTTCTCTGATAATGAGTGATGTTGACCATCTTTTCATGTGTTTGTTAGCCATCTGTATATCTTCTTTGGAGAAATGTCCATTTAGTTCTTTGGCCCATTTTTTTATTGGGTCGTTTATTTTTCTGGAATTGAGCTGCAGGGGTTGCTTGTGTATTTTTGAGATTGTCAGTTGCTTCATTTGCTATTATTTTCTCCCATTCTGAAGGCTGTCTTTTCACCATGCTATAGTTTCCTTTGTTGTGCAGAAGCTTTTAATTTTATCTAGGTCCCATTTGTTTATTTTTGCTTTTATTTCCAATATTCTTGGAGGTGGGTCATAGAGAATCCTGCTGTGATTTATGTCGGAGAGTGTTTTGCCTATGTTCTCCTCTAGGAGTTTTAGTTTCTGGTCTTACGTTTAGATCTTTAATCCATTTTATTTTTGTGTATGGTGTTAGAAAGCGTTGCTTCACACTTTCAATTGACTTCCCAGGTGGCTTAGTGGTAAAGAGTCTACCTGCTAATGCTGAAGCCGGAGGGGCATGTTCGATCCCTGCATTGAAAGATCCCTTGGAGGAGGGCATGGCAACCTACTCCAGTATTCTTGCCTGGATAATCCCATGGCTAGTGGAACCTGCTGGGCTCCAGTCCATGGAATTGCTGAGTTGGACACGACTGAGCAACTGTTCGTGAATGCACAGATGTTTTCAATATTATCCCTTCTCTCCTTGAGGCTACTGCTTATGTATGTTTTTTGTTCTGTATATATTTTTTTATCTTCTTGTACTGTAATTTAGTCAGTTTGTTGTGTTTCTTCTTATGTTCCCCAACTATGTAATCTTTTCCCGAGTTCCTATTTGTCTGGGACCATCAGCTCTGTTGGCTAGGTAATGGGCACCATGGAGAAAGGCAAAAAGCTAGACTTGGTGTTGGTCATCTTCTTCTATCTACCTTAGAGAGAACTCCTTGAAAGTGAAACCAATATAGAACAAAGAGTAGAGCTTAATGATAAAGAGGAGGAGCTGTGGTAACACTGTTTCCATGGTTTCCAGTTCTACCTGAATTCAGCTTCACAATTCACTGAAGTAATGTTTCTTTAAGCTAGTTTGAGTTGCTTCTGTCTCTTGATAATCAAAATAGCCTTCACTAGCTCAGCTGCCTTTATCATATACTAAATTTCATTATGTATCTGGTCCAGTGAACTATCTATTCCTACACAAATATCATATTTTAAATTTAATTGCTTTAGATAGGAGTTCTAGCAGTCTTTTTTTTTTTTTTTCTTTTCAAGAAAAGACTGTCTTTGGTTTCCCACGCACTCGTCTTTTTTAACATCCTTAATTTCTTATTTGGCTGCACTGGGTCTTCGTTACTGTGCATGGGCTTCCTCTAGTTGTGGTGAGTGGGGGCTGCTCTCTAGTTGTGTGGTACACCGGCTTCAGTAGTCGTCGTTCATGGGTTCTAGAGCACAGGCTCAGCAGCTGTGGTACATGGGCTTAGTTGCTCCATGGCATGTGGAATTTTCCCAGACCAGGGATCGAACCTCTGTCAGACTGACAGCCAGGTTCTTAACTGGGCCGCCAGGGAAGTCCTGCACTCATTTTCTTTGATGGAATGGTTATATACATCTCAGTGTTCTTCAGAGAAACAGAAATAATACACATGCACATTTTTGGGGGCAGAGGGGCATACTTTTGATTAAAAAGGAAAATGAAGTTTCCACATATTTGGAAGAAAACAAAAAATGGTTATAACTGCTACTAAGGAAGAACTGAGCAGGCACCAGTACAAGATAATTAAACAAGATGGATGTAAAAGCATAAGCCTATTTGAGGCAGCAAAGTGGGTAGTCCCTGGAGTTGATATAGACTTCTTCAAGGGACACACTGGTAGAAACTCAGGTGGAGTCAAGTAAGAGAACGAGAGAGAGCTTTTTGGTTTTATATGCATATATAAATTTAAACATGCATGTTGGATACTTTCAGGGTGCTTCTTCTCCTGAAGATTCTTGTAATGTCACTGGAAGTAATAAATCGGATAACTTTTTATCCATCTTGGTTTAATGGCTATTTTGTAAGTTTGCATGAAGAAAACCATGAACTAAAAAAAAGAGCCAAGGAGGCTCATAGGGAGACTCACTTGAACAGTATTCCATGTGAGCTGGCCTGGGACTGTAGTAATCTAGAATTATTTTTCAACTTGCTTATTGCCCTTGCCATCTCCCTAGAAGATTTGGCCTGCCTAGAAAGGAAGTAGAACAACATTAACATCATTTCCTAGATATAAAAATGGATAAGATGCTTACTTTTTACTTTCCTACTTTTTAATGTTTCTAGTAGATGGTAAGCACTCAGTAAACTGGTGGATAATTCATACTGATACTTTTAATTTCATATTGCATATCTAACTTATATGCAGAGTACATCATGAGAAATGCTGGACTGGATGAAGCACAAGCTGGAATCAAGATTGCCAGGAGAAATATCAATAACCTCAGATATGCAGATGACACCACCCTTATAGCAGAAAATGAAGAACTGAAGAGCCTCTTGATGAAAGTGAAAGAAGAGAGTGAAAAAGTTGGTTTAAAACTCAACATTCAGAAAACTAAAATCATGGCATCTGGTCCCATCACTTCATGGGAAATATATAGGGAAACAATGGAAACAGTGAGAGACTTTATTTTTTTGGACTCCAGAATCGTTGCAGATAGTGACTGCAGCCATGAAATTAAAAGACGCTTGCTCCTTGGAAGAAAAGCTATGACCAACCTGGAGAGCATATTAAAAAGCAGAGACATAACTTTGCTGACAAAGGTCCATCTAGTCAAAGCTATTGCTTTTCCAGTAGTCGTATATGGATGTGAGTTGGGCCATAAAGAAAGCTGAGCACGGAAGAATTGATGCTTTTGAACTGTGGTGTTGGAGAAGGCTCTTGAGACTCCCTTGGACTGCAAGGACATCCAACCAGTCCATCCTAAAGGAAATCAGACCTGAATATTCATTGGAAGGACTGATGCTGAAGCTGAGACTCCAATACTTTGGCCACCTGATGTGAAGAGCTGACTCATTTGAAAAGACCCTGATGCTGGGAAAGATTGAAGGCAAGAGGAGAAAGGGATGACAGAGGATGAGATGGTAGGATGGCATCATCAACTCGGTGGACATGAGCTTCGGCAAGCTCTGGGAGTTGGTGATGGACAGGGAAGCCTGGCGTGCTGCAGTTCATGGGGTCAGAGTCGGATATGACTGAGCGACTGAACTGATAATGTTATACCTACTACTGTCTAGGTCTTTACATACCTACTAATATATTACCAACAATTTATTGTTAACAGAAAATATCTTTTGTTCTAATTTTATCAAAGTTTTAAAAATCAGGCACAAAAGTTAAAGCTTTAGCAATGCTATAGTATTTGATATCATTTTCTTAATTTGATATATTATTCTGTTGCATTTCATAAATAAATTTCCTAGTATTAAAACATCTTTACATTCCTGGCATGAATTCCAATGGGAAATAGTTCACCATTTAGTAACATTCTTACAATAGAAAATGTCACATGTAAAAACTGAGTTAACAATACAATGAATCCCTAATGTACCCATCACCTAGACTCAACAACTATGAAATCATGGCAAATTTTTCATCTTGATCCTCACATATTCCCTCTCTTCTGATTATTTTGAAGCCTCAGATTACATGTTGGTAATTTCATGACTAACAGCTTAAGTAGTCACTAAGCTTTTCTCTAAAGGTGACTTTTTAAAAAACACATAACCACAATGTCATTATAAATATCCATTTTTTTCAGTTGCTTAAAGGTCTAAACATGGTCTACACAATTTGTTGATATATGACTCCTACTTCTAAAATAACAGCTTTATCGAAATATAATTCATATATCATAAGATTCTCTTTTGAAAAACTATTTTCTCTTTGGCTACACTAGGCCTTCGTTGCTGCACTTGGGCTTTCTCCAGTTGCAGTGGGTGCGGGCTTCCAACTGCGGTGGCGTCTCTTGTTGCAGAGCATGGGCCCTAGGCGCCTGGTTTTAGCAGTTGCGGCTCATGGGCTCTGGAGTGCAGGCTCAGTAGTTGTGGTTCATGGGCTTAGTTGCCCCACAGCATGTGGGATCTTCCCAGGCCAGGAATTTAACTGTGTCGCCTTTTTAACCACTGGACCACCAGGGAAGTCCCTAAATCCCCTCATTTTAAGTGTACAAATCAGTGACATTACCCCCAGGACTGTAATATAATTTTTTTTTTTTCAGGTATACATATACATGTATCCTTTTTCAAATCCCATTGCTCTTTTAGAGGATCCTCTGCCATTTTTTCCTTGTTAGTTTTTGTTAGAAGTGTTTATCCTGTGCAGTTTCCCAGGATTTGGACTTTGCTGGTTAATCCCATTGATGTTAGTAAGTTCCTCTGACCACCTACATTTCCAGTAAACAAGCAGCTAGATCTAGGGTTTTGACAAGACTCCAGACTGAATTATTTGGTAAGATTCATAGCTAGTGTTATATCAGGCAACATCCAGTCAGGAGACTGGAACCACATGAGTTATCTGAACTATACGACTAGAAAGGCTCAAGAGCACCAAGAAAGTATTACAGGCTGCTAGGACTGGGAGAGGAAAAAAAAAAAAAAAGTTGAAATTAATACTTAGCAGCCTGATAGAGTCCTATGGAACGGAAATTCAGAAAGCTGAGGATGCCGTTCTTCAGTTCAGTTCAGTTCAGTCGCTCAATCGTGTCCAACTCTTTGCAACCCCATGAATTGCAGCACGCCAAGCCTCCCTGTCCATCACCAACTCCCAGATTTCACTCAGACTCACGTCCATCGAGTCGGTGATGCCATCCAGCCATCTCATCCTCGGTCGTCCCCTTCTCCTCCTGCCCCCAATCCCTCCCAGCATCAGAGTCTTTTCCAGTGAGTCAACTCTTCGCATGAGGTGGCCAAAGTACTGGAGCTTCAGCTTTAGCATCATTCCTTCCAAAGAAATCCCAGGGTTGATCTCCTTCAGAATGGACTGGTTGGATCTCCTTGCAGTCCAAAGCTAGTGCTAATATCAATTAGGAAGTACACAATGTCTGACTGTATTACTGATATTAGCATAAGTAATCATTAAGGTAATAGTCTAATTTTACTCATTTAATTCTCTCAAAGCTTTATCACCTCTTACATTAATGCCTCTCCTATTAATCTGGTTATCTGAACCTTATTCTAATAGATTACTCATGGAGGATTCATGGAAATAATGTTCTAGGAGTTAGAACACTATTGTTCTAACTACTGATGGTAGCCTGTGACTTTCTATGCTTGAAAGTCCATTTGGTTGGATATAAAATCCTGTTTGGGGACTTCCCTGATTGTCCCATGGTTAAGATTCTGTGCTTCTAATGCAGCGGTGCGTGGCTGATCCCTGGTCAGGAAACAAAGATCTCGCACGGTGTGACCCCACCCCCGCAAAAAAGAGAAAAATCCTAAGTTCATGGTACTCCATTATCTTTTAACATGGTGTCACGATCAGAAAGTATGAAAATGATCAGATTTATCTTCCCTATAAGTGACCTCCCCTTGCTTTTGTTTGAGGGCCCGGGCTCCCAGGGACTTTTTCTTTTAAAAAACCCTTTCAAAGTTGTTTCTTTTTTTTTTAGGCCATGACTCAGTACTGGCTCTTCTGGGTCAATGTTCCTAGGTGTACAGTGTGTCTTTCCAGTATATAAAGTATTTCTAATTTCAAGCAAGTTCTCTTGATTCAGTGCATCAGTCAGAGTTCATTCAGAACAGAAGCCATACTAGTTATCTGAACAGAATATAAAAACATACTAAGTATAAATAGGTTACTGAAGGGATAAAAAGAGAACATCAAAATATCATGGTAGTGGTTTTTTAGTAGCTAAGTTGTGTCTGATTCTTTTGCAACCCCGTGGACTATAGCCCACCAGGCTCTCCAGGTAAGAATACTGGAGTGGGTTGCCATTTCCTTTTCCAGGGGATTTTCCCAACACAGGGACCAAATCTGTGTCCCCTGCTTGGCAGGCAGGTTCTTTACCACTGAGCCACCAGGGAAACCCAAGGAGAGAGCACCTAATATCCTGAAATGAGAGAACAAAGAAAGGAGAATTAGAAGAGCCTCGTAGAGCTGAAAGTTAAGACAATGAGGAGGGATGATGCTTGTGCTGGTCTCTGAGCTTGGACCTAAGACCAAGATCCCTGAAAAGGGGCTGCTTATATCTCTGACAGTAGGCATGATCAAAGTGCTTCAAGTGTTAGAAAAACTGCAACCTGATTCAGCTGAGGCTAGGGAAGGAAGTGCTGGATGTAACAGCACTGGCTGGAATAATGCTCACAAGAATCACAAGCAGAAATAAAGCCCACAGAAGGTAGACAGGATGGAACATAATGCTCTTTCCTTCCGACCTGCATTCTCCCTCTAGTGACCCCCTACTGGCAGAGGCTAATACAGCTAGAACAGAAATGGGGTTAGAGAGTCCTGTATTTCGGATACGACTGAAATGACTGAGCATGCACTTAGAGCAGAGACGTGCGGTGTTCCAGCTTCGTCACCACAAGACTGAGGAAAGAAGGGTGGCTGTATAGACAACAGCATAATAACCTGCACCAAGGTTTTAGTATCTGCTCTTGTCCATTGCTTTGGATTTCTTCGCAGACTTTTTAATGGATATCAGGTTTTCAATGAGGTATCACTCTTCCCGATTTAAAACATTTTCCTTCTTTCCATCTATTTCTCTTAGGCTTATTCACTTTTGAGTTCCTTCTCGTTTTCACTTTGACTTTTATTCAACTTCTAATACTTTTCCTGAATTCTTTGCATTTGTTTTTATACCTTTTATCCACTCACCCGAGCATTTCTAATTCTAGTTTACATTGTTCTTTTACAATTTTACCATTTAACCTTCGTTTGAAACAGGTTGTTTTGTAAGGATTTAGTTTTATATTCTTATAATTTTCTATCATATTCCACAATTCTACTGATCAGTTTTACATACTTTTTAAAAAGGGACAGAATAACTTTTCTATTCTTGAGGTTCATGAAATATATTATTTTCTCAAAGTGACTGAAATAAATGACCTAGTTCTGACAGCTGCTTCGTTTCTCCCCCACTTCACTCTGTTCTTTCCTTTGCCCCTATTGTCCCTTCCTGCTGAAACCGGTGTCTAGAGCCGGCAGTTTCTCCTTGAAAACGTTGTTTTGGAAGAAAACTTACATTTGTTAGTTTCAAGACAAGTTTGGAGTTTAGCAATCCTCTTAAACACCTGCATATTAGCAGCTGCAGGAACCTTCACTTTTTGCGGCTGCTTTGAAACTGGCCTGCCACACTTTCCTGTGGCAATGTTTTGGGAGATCCCCTTTTCTCAAGGCCATCAGATGTCCCATTGCTTTTTGTCCATGACCTTCCACACAGATAGCTGGCACTACTCAGGTTTTACAGCTGCTTTTGAGTTTGTCACTATCTGGTCTTATTTTGGGATTGGGGGGATACCGTGTCACCAAGGCTTGCTACAGATGCCATGCATAGATTTTTGCTTTTATGAAGGAATCTGGGAGATTAATAAGAGTATGCAGCTATTTCTGTCATCTTCTATTCTTCAATGTACTCCTGGTAGTGAATTTTTTATTTAGAACATCTGTGATAATAACATATAAAAGGTAGTAGAACATAGTGATTAGAAGCGTGAGTTTTGGAGTCACATTGTCTCGGTACAAATCCTAGATTCACCCAACATTTACTAATTATGTGATCATTAACTTCTATGAGTTAAGTTTCTTCCATAAAAGGACTGGTTGTGAAAAGAGAAATAACAATAAGCACTGAGAAAAGTACTAAGGTTATATAATAAATATTCAACAAAGAAAGTGCTGGTTTTTTTTCCTTGGCTGCACTGCATAGACTATGGGATTTTAGTTACCTAACCAGGGATTGAACCTGGACCCGCAGCAGCAAAAGTGCAGAGTGCTAACTACTGAACCGCCAGGGAATTACCAAGAATCCCATTTTAATTATTGTAGTTCTCATTTTCCTCTTTTTTAGTTCTAAATTTTGTATTACTGACTTTACACTACTAAAAAGTAATATAACATTTGGAAAAAAACACCCAAGCTTTTGAAATCACAAATGCAAACTGCTAGAAAATAATGAAAATGAGACAAACGCATGGTAGGCAAAGGAGACTTCAGAGGAAAGGTCACAGTGTTAAGCACGTTCATACAAAACAGAAAGAAATGAAAATGTATGCAATAAGCATGGAATACTAAAGATTAACTCCCTTCTATTAAAGTAGAAATCAATGGATTTTTTTTTTTAAAGAGTAAACTGACAATATTAAATGTTGGCAAGGATGTTGAACAACAGATACAGATATTACGGGTGGGAGTAGAAAAATGGTTCAACTAGGAGTCTAATGCACAGTCTTGACCCATCAAGTCTACTAGAAAGTAAGTACCTTAGAACAGACCTTCCCAACTTGTGGGCCACTGAAGAGAGAGTTGGACCACAAAGGCAGAGTGCCCAAGAATTGATGCTTTAGAACTGCGGTGCTGGAGAAGACTCTTGAGAATCTCTTGGACAGCAAGGAGATCAAACCTAGTCAATCTTACAGGAAATCAGCCCCGAATACTCACTGGAAAGACTGATGCTGAAGCTCAAACACTTTGGCCACCTGATGCGAACAGCTGACTCATTGAAGATTCAGACACGACTTGGCAACTGAACAACCTAAGTGGCCTCAGCTCTTTCAAAGCCTCATCTTTTATCTTACGCAGCATAAAAATATTTTCTGTATTATCATCTATCTATATGAGTTGCTAAGCAACCTCCTCTAACATCTAAGTTTCATGGGAGTCAAGGCCTTATTTTATTCTCTGCCGGATCTCTGCCGCCTAGAACAGTGTCTGGTGTTTCATACATGCTGAAAAAATATTTGCTGGATGTACAAGTGTATACCACATACAAAAAGGATCACTGCAGTATTATAAAAATACAGAATCAGATGATATAAAATGCCTATTTAAATAAAGGATGAACATGTATATTCATATAATGGAATGGGGAAGGGGACAACAGAGGATGAGACTGGCATCATCCATTGGTTTGTGGCATCAGATTCCATGGACATGAGTTTGAGCAAACTCTAGGAGACGGTGAAGGACATGGAAACCTGGCCTGCTGCAGTGCGTGGACTGCAGTCGGACAGGACTGAGCCACTAGACAAAACCAAATTCAGCAGTCAGAATGTATCAACTAGAAACCCATGTATACATCTCAAAGTGAAAAAGGCCAACTCCAGGAAGATAAGTAGAATGTAACTTAAAAGTTTTATATAAAGTTTATAATCAGGTGGAGCAAGGCTATGTATTAAGTATAAAATTATATATGCATGGGATGATGCACACCAAGTGTAAAGACAGAAAAAGAGTTCTATCAGAATTATTCCAAAAAAGTCACATTCTCATAGATTAAGAATTCCTACTGTCATCCAGCTATGTGTCAACCAAAACCACAGTAAAATTTAGTTTTAATGTTTAAATGTGAGATTTCACAGAAAAGGAAATTCAAATGAGATTTAATATGATCCCTATCAAATTACCAATAGTATTTTTCACAGAACTAGATCAAAAATTTCAAAATTCATATGGAAAACACAAAAGACCTTGAATAGCCAAAGCAGTCTTGAGAAAGAAGAGTGGAGCTGGAGGAATCAACCTTCCTGACTTCAGATTATACTACAAAGCTACAGTCATCAAAACAGTATGGTACTGGCACAAAACCAGAAAGATAGACCAATGGAACAAGATAGAAAGCCCAGAAATAAACCCATGCACCTATGGGTACCTTATTTTTGACAAAGAAGGCAAGAATATACAATGGGGCAAAGACAGCCTCTTCAATAAATGGTCTGGGAAAACTGAACAGGGATGTGTAAAAGAATGAAATCAGAACACTTCCTAACACCACACACAATGATAAACTCAAAATGGATTAAAGACGTAAATGTAAGACCAGAAACTATAAAACTCTTTTTAAGTGAAAACAAAAAACTCCACTGAGATTTCATCTCCTCAGAGATTAGTATCAGTCAGTTTAGTTCAGTCGTGTCTGATTCTTTGTGAACCCATGGACTACAGCACACCAGGCTTCCCTGTTCATCACCAACTTGCAGAGTTTACTCAAACTCTATGTCCATTGAGTCGGTGATGCCATCCAACCACCTCATTCTCTGTCGTCCCCTTCTCCTGCCTTCAGTCTTTGCCAGCATCACAGTCTTTTCCAAAGTCAGTTCTTTCCAACAGGTGGTCAACATATCATTATTCAAATAACACTTTGCAACGATCAAAATGTTTATTAATAAAGATTTGAGGAAACAGGCACTCTCACATTGTTGGTGGGACTATAAGATGATACAATCCTTATAGAAAGCAATTTGCCAATATCTATGAAAAGTAAAAAGGTGTAAATCTTCTGACCTAATAGTTCCAGTTTAAATTTTTATTTTATAGCAACTCACTAATGTGCAACATGACCTATGTACAAGGTTATTAAATGCAGAAATATCTGCAACTGAAATAGACTGGAAAGAAAATGTATATCAGTAGGGACTGCTCCAATATATTATGGTACCTCCATACAATTAAATCTTATTGGTTATTAAAAAAAGACTCAGAAACTCTATGTACTGATATATGGAACATGACAAAAATGTCATGTTAAATGAAAAAGGCAGGCTGAAGAACAGTGTGTATTGCACAGTACATTTATGACTAAGTATTTCCAGAAGGATATTTAAGAGAAACAGAGAATACTTGTGGAGGGGGAAATGAGTATTTAAAAAGGGATGGAGCCTTTTCACTATGTATCATTCTATGTCATGAATTTTTAAACCGAGTAAATGCTACATGTTCTGATGAAAAACCTTTTTTCCTAAAAAGACAAACATTTGAAGTAAAAACTGTAATAAACAACAGAAATAAAAATTCTCTCACGTGAATTCAAGGTAGCAAGTACTATATTTCTTTCACCTGAAGGATAAACTTTTCCACGATTCCATTGAGCCTTTCAGGTTCCATCAGTTTATCTACCAATTCCTGCTCAACAGCCATTAGGGCTAAGCCACTAAACTTCTCTTGTCCCCTGGTACGACATAAATATGTTTTAAGACGAGACAGTGTAGAAAATGAGTTTTCAACACTTGCTGAAGTAACTGGCCAAGACAAAGCAATATATAATAGCTCTGATATGCAAGGAATATTATTGTGAAGACCATGCTGAATAAATAAATGGCCAAGATTGCTGAAGTTGATAAAATCATATTCCAGGACAAAGTTAAGCTTTGCATAGTGCCGATAAAATCTAAGTTCTGGGATGATGTCTGCATCAAATTTATAAAATTCTTGGACCTCTTTGGCTGTTGCTTCATTTAAGGGTTCATTCCATTTAAGTAACAGTTCTGAAATCTGCTTCATTTTACAATAATCAAACTCTAAAAAACACAATTTTAAATTTTGCAATACAGTATCCAAGCCTTGGTAATAAATATTAACTTTGTATTGTTCTTCTGTTGAGGTAGGAAAAAACATACTGTCTGAATTGCCAGGATCTATAGTTTTCTGAATTTTTCTTCTTTTTTGAAATGAAGGTCTTTCAACTTCAAAACCTTTACAGGTTATTTTTTGACATATTTCCTCTGCTCCATCCCAGATAGTTTTGAAATAAGTATCATTTCTTTCAGATGATAAACACTCCAAAATTGCTTCTATTTTTGAAGACAAAGAAAAAATGTCTATTGTTTCACTTTGAAACTCTTTGGAAAGAATTCCTGTAACACTCAGTATTCGATAAAGAAATTTCAAACAAAAGATAAATTCAAATTTAGAAACCAATGCCAACAAATCACTCAATTCATCAGCTAAACTTGTGTTTGAAGAATGGTTTGATAGAACTTCTAGCGTTTCAATAATTTCTGGAAGACCCTCAATCATAGACAGTAATGTATTATCACGGACTGTCCAACATGGTTGTGATGTGTGTTTCTTGCATGTTTTGCTTTGACTCAGCTTATTAATGTTTTGAAAATTTACCGACATTTCCCCATGAATAGTGTTGAACAAAGAACTGAGAGTATTTAGAGCACTTCGGAGCTCTTTTACTTCTTTACAAAACCTAATCACTGCTAAATCCAAACAATGTGTGTAACAATGCAGGTATAAAGCTCTTGGCTCTTCCTTCTTAAATTCTGCTGCAACTTTTTTAAATTTTCCCTTCCAATTACTGGTGCTATCATAGGCCTGGCCTCGTAGTTTACTCAAATCAACTCCAATCTGCTGCAGGTAAGCTTTGATACTCCTGTGTAAGTTGGTCCCAGTCATCTCTTCAACGTCTATGAAACCCAAAAATCTTTCTTTAATTAACACAGCCTTTGATGTTTTCTGCGGGTATCTTACACAAACTGAGAACTGCCCTTTAGTGGCACTATCAGTTGTCTCATCACATATAACTGAAAAAGCTGAGGAGACATTGATCTCATGTATAATATCTTGCAATATTTCAGTCTTTATTATTTCAATAATATCATTTTGAATCTGTGTACTATTATAGAAGTCAACTTGTGAATTCATAAGTTGAAATATTTCTTCTCCTTTATCCTTTGCTCGGATTTCTAACAATTCTAAAAAATTGCCTTTATTCACAGATGAAACAGACTGGTCATTTCCTCTTAAGAATAAACATTGCTTTCCAAGAAATAAAATATTTTCAATTATAAGCTTTAGGTACTTTTTATTTCCTTCAATCTGCTTTGAATGACTAGATAAACTGTCATTAACAGCTTCATCACAAAATTGGTATTCTCTCCAAAACTGCAATGACTTCAAATGCATTTCACTTTTTTCATGCTTTCTGAATTTTTCCAGAGTTTTTTTCCAATGGGAAATTCCTTGAGCTTTAAGTGACTCTCTTCCATAGTTAAATTTTTTCTGGCAGAACAACTGGCATGAATAACAGAACATTACATCCTTTTTAATACTGTTTTCTAATCGTTGAAAATAAGATTTTTTAATACTTCGTGATTTACCTTTAACTTTTTGTATTTTGGATGTAAATTTTGGGTGACGTAGTCTGTCACTTTTTTTCATGGATTTCATATTGTTTGTAGCATCTTGGTTTAACATATGATCTTTTTGTTCTTCTGTATTTAACGCAACCGTATGCTGACTGACTACAGATGACGGTGATGAAAGGCTTGGCTGTTCCACACTATTACTTGATTCACTGGGTGAAATCTTGGGAGAAAAAGACAACATTTGTTTGAACAGTTTTCAAACAGTTAAAGAAGGAAACATTAACAATTATTATAACTCAGTATTCTTATTAATAATTTCAAGTCAGACTTGAGATCTAAGAACCTGAATGTGAATACCAAAAGGTGTTTATTGTTCTATGTTTTTGAGCTCCAGGATCAAAACAGGAATGAATATGTTCAAATACACATATCATATGTTTAAAAAAGGAAAGCTTAAAAAAGAAGGCAGTTAGTAGGCTTCCCAGGTAGCTCAGTGGTGAAAAATCTGCTTGCCAATGTAGGAGACACGGGTTCAATCCCTGGTCCAGGAAGATCCCACATGCCGCAGAGCAATTAAGCCTGTGTGCCACAACTACTGAGCCAGAGCTCTAGGGCCTGGGAACCACAACTGCTGAACCGCACGTGCTTAGAGCCCGTGCTCAACAAGAGAAGTCACCGCAGTGAAAAGCCCACACACTGGAACTAGAGAGCAGCCCCCACTCACAGCAACTAGAGAAGAGCCCATGCAACAAAGACCCAGCCCAGCCAAAAATAATTAATTAAAAAAAAAAGGCAGCAGCAAAAACAATTAAAAATAAAACTTACATCCTCAATGACATTTGCTGTTACTGAAGAAACTGTACCTGTTAAAACATAAATTCAAGATATTACACCATAATCTATAAAATAGTATCATTAACTACAATTATTTATTTCATATTAGACAACTGAAAGGAAACTTAGAATAAAGAGATTCTATAATCAAGTATGGCAAAACAGTGTATATGTCAAATGTCTTCACATCAATTTTTACCTTGTAATACATCTGAGTTCACAATGGGCAGGGCATCATGAGTCTCTGCCAATGACACTATATTGCTTATAACTGGAGTTGCATCTTTCTTTGGAGAAGGGAGATTCGTTGAAGCATCATATACCACTGAAACATTTATTGATAAAAATGAAAAGATTTCTTATAAACCAGGCAGAATCAACCAATCAGAAAGCACTGTTTAATAACAAGTATCTCAATGAATAACATAAGTATCTAATAGCTTTAAGTATTGATGAATATTGGAGTACTTTTTATTAGGGCTTATGGATAGCCAGGTTCTTTAGGACAACATTAATACCAACATTAAAGTGATAATTTACATTTTTCATATCTTTTACGTTTGCACAGTTTCTTAGTCCTTTCGTATTATTTGCTTGACGTTTCAAGCAAATCTTTACTGTGAAATTACCCATGAAGAACACAAAAAAGATTCCTATAGGATCTCCTAACGGTATCATTTCTAACCATTCCAGGATTCATCAGCTTCACTATGAAGGAGCTGGGTTGGTATCTTCAGTATTGCAGAGATTTCTATAGTAAGTCCACCTGCACGATGCATAAGCCCCAGAGGAATTATTCATTCCACTGTCTGTGAAATTATCACTATTGGTCCCATATGAGACTCTTTGGTGGAATACATATTTGGCTCTGGATTATCTATCCCTTTCTATTAGTGAACATCAAAGTATTTTCAACTAGCTCTGCTTCATGTGAAAAATGTAACTCAGAGCCTTGTTTTTATAAAGCAGGGCTAAGTAGAAGATTCTGTATTCTAATACAATCTTTACAAGTAAATATTAAATCTTGTGATGAAGTGGTCTTCCTTTCATGCAAAAACACTGGAAAATCTTTCTTTGAAACAAGTTTTAGATTTTTTTTTCCCCCCTGCTTCCTCCTCACCCTCCCAGGCCTCAACTCCAGCCACTACCTGTTTTAAGTCAGCTTAATTTGGCAACGAATCAAAGTTATAAATTAAGGGAAAGCAGTAATATTGTTCAACATTTACTAAATCTCTGATAACTGTTAAGCAAATAATACCTGTAGAAGATTCCATCTTAGCTTTACTATAAGCAGAGAAACAATTAATAGAGCAGAAAAGCTCTGTCTTCCCCAAGTCATTGGTAGTCTCAATCATTTCATCTGTGGGCTTCAATGATTTGCAAAGAACAGATGGAAGTGATTTGGCTGGTTTCTGTTAAGAGAGTAAAATAACGTTCAGATTCCTGCTCTATGACCTATACCCACTACCATTGCTTAATTGAAATATTATAGTAACAACGAAGTCACATTTTTGTACTTTCTTAAAAACCAGAAAAAAGGCCCTTATAGGTTGTAATAACTAAAATGAAAGGAAACTGATTAATCTACTAGATAATTATTTGTATTATTTGTTAGGTATCTTAATAGCAATAACAACACATATGCAAGCAATGAAGTGTTCATAAAAGATGTTCTTCATTCCAAGAAATCAAAACCAACTTTATAAATGAACACAAGCCTTATAATTACAGATCCTTCCCTAATGCCAACCTGGGCATCAACCAAGGAAAGCCTTCCACTGGTGCTAAGGAGCAGTCAGAAAAAAGTGCCTGACACACATTACAAAATGCCGTGGGAATCACTGTTTTCTAGCCTAACTTCACAGTAAAAATTGCAAGCATATTCTAAGAAAGCTACATACAAGCAGTGAGAGGTACAGAACATAGTGCCTTCTGTAAGCAGTTAAGTGTGCAAAGGAAAAGGATAGAAACTGAGAGGTTCACCACCTACTCTTTCTGGTGAAATGGTTAGTTAACACTAACAGTAATGAAATCAAACAGCTTTTAGGTGTACAAAATGCAAAGACAAATACAAATAATAGATTTTCTATGAAAGAATGTTGGCAAATGAACAATGTAACAAAAAACAGTATAATTTTGAAAATTACTATTTTTGTCCCTTATGAGTTTTCATATTTTGAGAAATGTAACAACTCACCAATATTTAATATTAACCAACAAATAGTGATATAATTAACATATTACTCATGTGGGAAAGCCAAAACTTAATCTAATTCCTGACTACAGTTCACTAACAGTATGGGTTTTCTCCATTATCAAAATCATACAATACCTTAAATGTAGCATGGCATTGTGTCAGATGTGCCTTTTAACTCATCTAGCCAAATCAGTTGTACCCTATTACACATGCTGAATAACTGAATACTCAAATATAGGTTCTTAAAATGGGAGGTCTATTTACTGACTGTGAGGAGTAAAGAAAGAAAAGAAGGAATGGTATTAACTGCTTTCAGACAAAGAGTTCTATGCCCTTTGTTCTCCCATTTCTGGTCCCAAGGTAGGATACTCTCATGGTGTGGGAATTCTGCCACAGAAAAGCTGTGACTCCCAAACGACCTATCTGAATTGTGGCTTGTTGAGACTCCCATCTTCAATTGCTTGTTTTTAAGGAAGAATTTACAGGGATAGAGTTGTATTTCAAAACAGTATCTGAATATGCAAGACGTGTGACAGTCCACCTCATGAAAGGGACTCAGAACACTAATTGTGTTATCTCAAGCCAGTAGAGCAGGGCCAGCTTCTCTGCTCTCAGAGCCACACATCCAAGGCTCTCCCATCAGAAACAGAGGATTATTTCTCATTGGTTTACTGCCTACTAGGATTCCTGATTCAGAAAAGCATGTGACATTCTTGATTCATCTTTCAGCCTTGCTTATGAGGTGTAAGAATTAAATATATGGAATTAAAAAAAAAAAAAACATTTCTGTGGTTGAGTCTTACTGACCAATAGGCTATTGTTATTGTTGCTATCTAGTTTATAAATAAGCTTCCTTCTGCTTGCCTTTTCTTCAAGGTAAGGTGATCACCCTGAGATTCTTCAGGAAAATCTCCATGCATCTTTTATAATGAATTGTTGTGTAAAAAAGAACTATTCTTTCACCTCTTTCATTATCTTACCAACTAAAAATAATTACAATGGTACTAAAATCTATACCCCCCGTTTCCTAAGGTGGAAACATTCACAAGCCAACTAATGGGAATCAACTGTCTCACTTCTCACATGAGTCTTATACAATCAAATTCAAAATGAAGTGATCTTTATTCATACCTGCTTATGTGCTGTAATACTCTTTGAACTATTAAAGTAATGAGACTGTCCTTCCATTTGAAGTATATGAAACATACTAGAGCTAGTGGAACAGTAAGCTCCACAATTCTCACAACAGTTCATGATGAGGTTGTTAGTGGAGTGAAATTTTGAAAAACAGGCATTACAGCAAAGACTATGTTTCACACTCTGGTATTTCACTTCGTACTGAATCTAGGATTAAAAAAAAAAAAGACCCAGTAAAAACTCTGATATTTAAGCAGAATATTCAGAATCCCTAAAGGTTAAGAAATATTGCAACTTACAGTAGTAGTCTTCTGACACATGCTGCACTTGGCTGAAACACTACTAGTACATATGGTAACAACTGGCTTTCTTTTTTCTTCATATGATGAAAGACAAGACTGACTGCAAAAAGTTTTGCTAGTGGTAGTATCTTCCAGCTGAATACTGATCACATCCTTTAGATTTAAAATGTCTCTAAAAGATAAACAACAAGGGCACCATTAAACTTTACCGCAATTATTTTTTCTCTTCATAACCTAAACCACTCCCTTAAATAACTCTCTCCCCTTGTTTCATATACCTGAAGAATTGTGAAACAGTAGAAACATAAGCCTTGAAATAAGAAAATCTGAATTTGGTTTGATCCCTGGTTGGGGAACTAATAAGATCCCACATGCCACAGGACAAGGCCAAAAAAAAAAAAAAAAAAAAAACAAAGTCAAAAAAAAAAAAAAAAAAAGGAGTAAAAATTAAAATTAAAAAAAAACAAAAGCAAATGTGATTTAAAAATACTGCATAATGAAATGACAACGTTTGGAAGTCTGCATACCTCAGGGAATCATATTTCCAAATGATGATAATATGCAGCAAAAATCATTCACAGGTAAAAGAACCATTCTAAGTACAAACAGACCACTAAATTTTCAGGTGACAGTACAAAAAATTCACTGATGTGGTTTCAGATTCCACATTACAACTAACATTTAAGAAACTACCATTCAAGTAGTATCAAAAAAAATTTACAACTATCTCAAATGCTAAACATTCCTCTCTTTTTCAAATATTTATTTGTAAGGTCAGATTTTCTTTAGACTTCAACCAAAACAACATTTTGTAACAAACTGAATGCAGAAGCAGTTATGAAAACCCAGCCAGACAGTAAAGCAGTTTGCCATACTAATAAAACAATGCTCACTAAATTTTTAAAAAAGCTGTTTTCATAAAAAAATACTTATATCAACATGCACTATTTATTGAGTTAATAATAGTTAAAAATTCTTCAGTTTACATTTCTAACACAATATATATATAGCTAGATGTAATCTACATAAAATAAAGATCTTTGGGTCTTCAAAAATTGTTGCGTGTGAAGGGATCCAGAAACCAGAAAATCTGAGAACTGCTACTACAGGAAAACACAAAGTTCTGGCTACCTAGATCCTTCAGAATATCACTCTTTTAAGATAACAGTTTTCCAAATGAAATACTCCTGAAATCAACACTACTTTAATACCCCAATATTAACAAATTTTTAGGTACAAATCTTCCTTGACTTATGACGGGGTTATGTCCAGACAAACCCATTTTAAACTGAAAATATCATAAGTTGAAAATGTACATCTAACCTACAGAACATCATAGCTTAGCCTAGTCTACTTTAAATGTGTTTAGAACACTTACCTTAACAACCTACTGATGGGTAAAATCATCCTACAAAAAGTCTTATTATAAAGTGATGAATGTATCATATAACTTGAATATGGTACCAAACGTGAAAGAATGGCTGTAGGGGTACATAATGATTTTAAGCTTATGAGTTGTTTATCCTTGTGATCATGTGACTGATTGGGAGCTGGGGCTCACTGCCACTGCCTCCCATTGTGAGAATATCATACTGCATATCATTGTACTAGCCCAGGGAAAGATCAAATTTCAAAATTTGAAGTAAGTTTCTGCTGAATGTGTATTACTTTAACACCACTGTAAAGTCAAAAAATCATCATGGAGAACCAGTGGAAGTTGGGGACTATCTGTACTATAAGCTTTCTGCCTCCTTAAACAGCACCAAAATAATACGTCAGTTTTCATTGTCCTGAGGCCAGTCATTTCACTGGTTCAAGCTGCAGCTCTGAATGCAGTGTCTGAGTCGTGACAAATCTTTTCCTAGGGTTCACTGTGTTCCTAAGAGTGTTCAGGATTTGGGCATACAAAGATGGATATGATCTAGTCCCCAGTGTCCAGAGGTTCAGAGTCTAACTGGAGCAATAGCAATTCTTTAAGAACATTATTTCATGAAAAATGTTTTGGGAGTTATGGACACTATGAAAACACAGACCATGGAACAATTATCTGGGTGGCAGGTCGGGGAAAGGAGAGGAAGGAATGGTATGGGAACAGATCAAGGGTACAGATATCTGAGGAAGATCTTTCAGATAGTAAGAAATTAGCCAGAGGGGAAAAAAGGCAGAAGAAACTACACTGGCAGAAGCATGGAAGTCTAAAATGCTTACTGGCTTTTTCTGCTACTAGCATACTAGATTGCTGGCTTCTAATATACTACGGCCTTATTTAAAAAAAAAAAAAAAAACAACACGGGAATTTCCTGGCAGTCCAGTGGTTAGGACTCTGTGATTTCACTGCCAAGGGCGACAGTTCAATCCTTGGTCAGGAAACTAAGATCCTGCAAGACATGTGGTTCAGTTCAGTTGCTCAGTCGTGTCCAACTCTTTGCGACCCTATGAACTGCAGCACGCCAGCCTCGCTGCCCATTACCAACTCCCGGAGTTTACCCAAACTCATGTCCATTGAGTTGGTGATGCCATCCAACCACCTCATCCTGCCCTCCCCTTCGCTCCTGCCCTCAATCTTTCCCAGCATCAGGGTCTTTTCAAATGAGTCAGCTCTTCGCATCAGGTGGCTAAACTACTGGAGTTTCAGCTTCAACATCAGTCCTTTCAATGAACACCTAGGACTGATCTCCTTTCAGTTCAGTTCAGTCGCTCAGTCGTGTCTGACTCTTTGCGACCCCATGAGTCGCAGCACGCCAGACCTCCCTGTCCATCACCATCTCCCGGAGTTCACTCAGACTCATGTCCATTGAGTCAGTGATGCCATTCAGCCATCTCATCCTCTGTCATCCCTTTCTCCTCCTGCCCCCAATCCCGCCTAGCATCAGAGTCTTTTCCAATGAGTCAACTCTTCGCATGAGGTGGCCAAAGTACTGGAGTTTCAGCTTTAGCATCATTCCTTCCAAAGAAATCCCAGGGCTGATCTCCTTCAGAATGGACTGGTTGGATCTCCTTGCAGTCCAAGGGACTCTCAAGAGTCTTCTCCAACAGCATAGTTCAAAAGCATCAATTCTTTGGCGCTCAGCTTTCTTCACAGTCCAACTCTCACATCCATACATGAATACTGGAAAAACCATAGCCTTGACTAGATGGACCTTTGTTGGCAAAGTAATGTCTCTGCTTTTCAACATGCTATCTAGGTTGGTCATAACTTTTCTTCCAAGGAGTAAGCGGCTTTTAATTTCATGGCTGCAGTCACCATCTACAGTGATTTTGGAGCCCCCCAAAATAAAGTCTGACACTGTTTCCCCATCTATTTCCCATGAAGTGATGGGAGCAGATGCCATGATCTTTGTTTTCTGAATGTTGAGCTTTAAGCCAATTTTTTCACTCTCCTCTTTCACTTTCATCAAGAGGCTTTTTAGTTCCTCTTCACTTTCTGCCATAAGGGTGGTGTCATCTGCATGTCTGACGTTACTGATATTTCTCCCGGCAATCTTGATTCCAGCTTGTGCTTCTTCCAGCCCAGTGTTTCTCATGATGTACTCTGCATAGAAATTAAATAAGCAGGGGGACAATATACAGCCTTGACGTACTCCTTTTCCTATTTGGAACCAGTCTGTTGTTCCATGTCCAGTTCTAACTGTTGCTTCCTGACCTGCATGCAGGTTTTTCAAGAGGCAGGTCAGGTGGTCTGGTACTCCCATCTCTTTCAGAATTTTCCACAGTTTATTGTGATCCTTAGGTATGGCCAAATAAATAAAGGGTCTTATCTTTCTAACATGATTTAAAATGTCATTTTCAAAGCTATCTTTCAATTGGCTCATGAAACAGAATAAAAACTACATTGACTCTAACACAACATTGTAAATCAACTGATCTTCAAAAAAAACCCTACATTGACTCAAAATAGATTTTAAATCACTGCTATTAAAAAAAACCTCATTGGTAACTGGTAATCAGCTAAAAATTCTGAGTACATATCAATACAAGATGCTAATGAACACAGATGAATGCAGAATAAAAAGTTCTGAAAAAAGCACACGTTATTCTGAACAATGGATGGCCTCTCCTAGCCTAAGCATCACTACCTTTCCACCAAACCTATTAAGTATTTTGTATCAAAACATTTTTATTCCAAATAAAGTTAAAACTTGTTTTTTTGTTCATATTGGATTTCTTTGCCTTAAAGAACAACTTACACACTAAATCTTTCCTGCTTCAGCCTTTTCAATCTGCCTGGGAGCTCTGCTGAAGATGTGTAACGGATAAACTCCAAACACAGGAACATGATACCTTAAATTCTTAGGGCCTCAGCTTCCTCAAAACCAAAAGAAAATGTTTGAACAGGATGATCTCTAAAGTCCCTTCCAGTTTTATGATTCTGCAGAGAAAGAAAGCATGCTGAAGAGAATGCCATACAGCCCACAGCAAAAAAGAAAAAGAACAAAGTACAGTGTTAAAAGGTTTACAAAGCACAAGAGAAAACGTAGTAGAATTCTGGGGAGGAAGATGAAGCCAGGGCTAACTTCTGAAGCAGCAGCCAAATGAGGAGCTAAAGCAACCAATGTGAAGAGTTTGTGAGTTTGCTCAGAAAATACCACCGATAGTCAACATTTCCTGGGTTCTTATTACATGCCAGTATTGTTCTGACCTCTTAAATATATTATTGAATGATCATAATTCTTATGTACATTTAACAAGACAGATGGGAATACTAAGAAGTTCTCAATGTTGTTTGAACTTTGGCATGTCTAGGAATCACTTGGGGATAAACGCAGTTCTGATTAATAGGCCTGGGGAAACCTGAGCTTCTACATTTCTAACAGGCTCCCAGATGATGTCGATAAAGCCACTCAGGGATCACATATAGTATCAAAATGTGAACTAAGGAAGCAAGATTCAGATCTTGGCAATTTGATTCCAAAACAAGGTACTATTTGAAAGGCATTTAATCATATTTAGTGGTAAAACTGGTGGCTCACATATTCTCTTGTTCTGAAACAAAGAACATTTAAAACGTTTAACACTAGCATTTAATGAGAAATAACAAACCAGATTTATAATACCATATGACTCTCAAAGCACTGAACCTTTTATATCTCAGTGTAGAGTTCAAAATTCTGGATGTTATGAAATCACTATTACTTCTTTTCTCCTTACCTAAATTGTCTCACATAAGTAAAAAAGTTAGCAAAAGAGACCCCAATAATAGTTCACAGAAACCTTGAGACTACATACATACATCTATGTCTACTAAAGGCCATTAAATTTTTTAAAGGAAAATTATGAAACAACTTCACTTGCCACTACAAGAGAAGCATTATAAAACTTTACTCCTTGGAAGGTCAAAAAGTAACTTATTATGATTAATTTTTTAGTAAGTTACTTTCTATATAGTTAAATGATAAAACAGAATGGGCACACAGCAACCCCAATTGTAGAGAATTTCCAATGTAAAGAAGAAGAAAATAAGTTTTGGAAGTCACATTATTTAAAGGTAAAGAGAAACACAACTCCTATCGTTTTAATTTCTGCAATTCTCTTAGTAAACACACACACAAAAACTACTTCTGAACAATCTATTACAGGAACCAAAAGCAGAAGCAACTTCTTTACCCTAAACCAAGGTGATTACTTCAGAAAAAAAACAGAAAATTACAACCAACATTCTGATTAAGAGCTATGTAGGGAAGTAAAAGAGGGCATAATTTAGAATTATATACTTTGAGCAGTTTGAACAAGTTCTCTTCGGAAGAGCTGGTGAACTGACAGATGCAATGTATTCAGTGATGCATGGTGTGGAGCAGAAAAGCTCAGTAGAACCTTTCCTCTGATAAGCAGTTTGTCCCTTTTGAAAAACTTTTTTACAACCAGAACAGGAAACCTGAACAGCTGTGGTTGAAATTGAAGGAAGCATCTTATTCATGCCAGATGATGCCAGAGAAAGCTGAATGCCTGTAGTGATCTGAGGAGCTATAAATACAAAACAGGAAGGAAAAAAAATTAGTATTTATATAAAATTAAGTATGTATTCTTTCACTATCTTTTAGAGGTTACTTCTTCTGGACTTGAAACCCAAAACAATCAATGCACTATTCAAGGGGATTCTAAAAAAGTAGAATAAACTGGCCATCATATTCGTCAGAATAAATATGATTAACTTAAGTAATTCTATTACCACTGTCTGAAAACGCAGAGTTTATTTTCAGGTCATTCTCCTGAGTTTTGGGCTGTTGGGCTTGACAGTACTCCTAAAAAAAAAAAAAAAAGTTGAAAATAATGAAAACCATCAATCAATCAATAGAAAATGATATATTATGCTCAAGTCTGTTCAGTGAATTGTATTATTGCATTGAACCATGGTATATAAGTAAATACTCCCCTTCTGGTGACTTCTGGCTGGTAACACCCACTAATTATTACAGTATTTTCTACTGTACCTAGATACGATTTTATAAATTTTTGTTAACATAGTCCCTCAGCAGCTATTACAAAAAGAGGGTAGACATACTCAATAATGGTACTTATTTCCCCTTCTTGTTCTGATCACTAACAGTTAATTGTCTTCATAAGGACCTTAAACACAAAAATTCTTAGACTGGGCTGAATGAGTCTTACAAAGCAGGATTTTTTTCAGAGCATCAGGCAATCAACCTAAACTTGCTCTATGTCTTTGAATGTTCAAGAATTGAAGAAGTAACAGGTATTTCCTAGATGGACAATATTAATATTGCCCATTGTCATCCAATGGGAGTCATACCCTTTACTTGGTACTAATTTACTTTATGTTATTTCTAAACAGAATACTCGGAGAAGGCAATGGCACCCCACTCCAGTACTCTTGCCTGGAAAATCCCATGGATAGTGGAGCCTGGAAGGCTGCAGTCCATGGGGTCGTGAAGAGTCGGACACGACTGAGCGACTTCACTTTCACTTTTCATTTTCATGCATTGGAGAGGGAAATGGCAACCCACTCCAGTGTTCTTGCCTGGAGAATCCCAGGGACGGGGGAGCCTGGTGGGCTGCCGTCTATGGAGTTGCACAGAGTCGGACACGACTGAAGTGACTTAGCAGTAGCAAACAGAATACTAGAAGTAAATTTAAAATGAAATTGCTTTTCATTGTAAATTTCAACAGGTCCATATACAGACAATCTAAGGAAATTTAGCCCCGCTTATAGCTTGACCTAATTTATCCTTTATAGGTTCTTTAGCTTTTGATTAGTCTAAAAAAGTTTAAGGATAAAAATGAATCTAATTTGGATAAACAAAGAAAAACTCTAAGTACTTAAAATGTACTAAATAATTCTATTAATAGAGATAGTAGCACAAAAGCATATAACTAGTTATTTGTATTGTTTCAAGTTAAGAAAAATGAAAACAAATATGTACTAACCTCAGATAGACCCATAATACCCTAAGCAATCTTTTTTTTGTTAAACCCAATACCCACATCCAAACAGTCCAGCTTTCTCTCACATTCTTGCACATGCTTATTATGGCACTTAACCACACATTCTACATTACTTGGTCAACTGCTTTGGGGAAGAAATTAAGATTTTCAACCAATAAACTAGCATCTGCATAACTAAAATTTTAATTAAATGCTACCCTGGAAAATAGAAAACAAGGTGAAATATTTACCTGAGTATTGTCGGGTTCTACCTTAACTTCATCTAGCCTCTTCACTTGTGTTGCCACTGCCTTGTCACATTCACCACTTGTTGGTGATTCTTTCATCTTAGTATCTGATGCAAAGAAATCCTCTAGTTCCAAACTAATGGGTTTTTTCCTTGGGAAACAGTTTCCTAAAATAAATTAGGAACTGATGAAGAGTCTGATTTTTAAAAGTTCCTTCAAATATAGTAATTTTCTGGAGGCACAAAAGGTTCTTTCACAGTACCCTTCCTTCATCCATTACTCTGCAACATAGCTTTGCTTTTTACACTTCTCCAGTAAATAAACTTCTATGTCTTCTTCTGGCATAAAGACTAGTCTTCTCTACTGCTATTCCCTCAGGCGCCCCTTCCCCTGATTATTGGTTCCTCTCACGCTCAGTCACTCAGTCATGTCCGACTTTTTGTGACCCCATGGACTGCAGCCCGCTAGGCTCCTCTGTCCACAGGATTTCCCAGGCAAGAATATTGGAGTGGGTTGCCATTTCCTCCTCCAGGGGATCTCCCCGACCTAGGGATCAAACCTGCGTCTCCCGGTCCTTTCACAGAAGCATTTAAATATATTAAAAACAAACAAAAAAAAAATCCAATTTCTAAAGCTACTGCCTTCCCTCTAACCAATTCTTCTCTTGTCTTTGAAATTCTGTCCTTCCTTGACTCTTATAACTCCAAGACCTATTTCTCCCCCAACTTCTTTGCCAGTCTTTTTCTCATTTACTTCACCTGCTTCTAAATATCTGTGTTCCTCTAAGCACAATTCCTCAGGACTCTTTTCACTTGCTCATGGGCACAATCTGGGATTCAAGTATCATCTATATGCTCTTTTCCCCCTATATACCTGAGCTCTAGCCCAGGTAACCAACTACCTATTAAATATCTCCACTTCAATGTTCCAGGCATTCCTCAAATTCAAGAGACTTAAAACTATATTCCTGGGCTTCCCTGGTGGATCAGTGGTTAAGAAATGTGCCTTGCAATGCAAGGGACACGAGTTTGATCCTTGGTCCAGGAAGATTCCACATGCTGAGGAGCAACTAAGTCTGCTGTGAGCCACAACTACTAAGCCCATGAGCTGCAACTACGGAAGCCTGCATGCTGCAACATGAGCGGTCACCGAAATGAAATGAGAAGCCCTTGCACGCACAACAAAGAGTAGCGCCCCTTCTTCACTACTGGAGAAAGCCTGCATGAAGCAATGAAGACCCACCGCAGCCAAAAAAACCAAAAAACTTAATTCTCGTATTATCCCCATAAGCCTGCTTTATACATGTCGTCTTTCTTGAGAAATAGCTTTATGGTATAGACCCAATTTTCCAGGCCAGAAATCTAGGTACAGCCATAAATTCCTCTTCTCCCAAAGTCTCACATCTAATCACCAAATTGGATCAAATGATTGTATTGAATCTATTTTCTCATTATACTTAATGCCTCCTCCACCTCCCATCAATTCCTTTTTGGTAAATAGTATTAAGAAGAAACAACAAGCCCAAGATGGACTTATTTGTGCTAAGTCCCATCAAGACTTAATACCTAACTGAACTGCAGTTTCAGACTTTCCAAACAGTGAAATTTTAAGCCAGTCAGTTAATTTCTTGGTCAGCACTAATGAGGTAATCTGCCCAAAGCATTGTCTGAAACAGTCTACTCTTTTAGCTTCCTTATCCTACTTTCTTTCTGCCTATGAAACCTTCCACCTTGTACAGCTCCTTGAATATCCTGCTATTCACTAGATGGGATATTGACAGATTTCTGAATGAAACCGATTAGATCTTCAAATTTATTGGGTTGAATTTTTTTTTAACAGTAGCTAATATCCAAAATCAAAATATAGAAGACTGTGTGCATTTAGCTTAAAAAAGAACTCCCATTTTATAACTTTTGAGGAACTATAGGAGTCTTTTGATCGTGCAAAGCAGACAGATTAGAGTCCCAGGAGAAAGAGAACCACATATGGCTTTCTTGACGTAAGAGAACCATTTTGGCCTAAACCATTTGTGATCTAAGCCTGGCTTCAATGCTTGCCCTTCAGCAGGTCTTAGTAATTAATGATCTTGCTCGTGGTGGTGGTAGCTGCTCAGTCATGTCTGACTCTCTGCAACTCCATGGACTGTGGCTTGCCAGGCTCCTCTGTCTGTGGAATTCTCTAGGGAAGAACACTGGGGTGGTACCCATTCCCTCCTTCAGGGTAGCTTCCTGATCCAGGGATCGAACCCAGGTCCCCAGATTTTTTTACCATTTGAGCCACCAGGGAAGCCCAAAATTAATGAGTTGAACTAGATAATCTAACACCAGTGCGTGTGTGCTAAGTCACTTCAGTTGTGTATTACTCTGTGACCCTATGGACTGTATCCTGGCAGGCCTCTCTGTCCATGGGATTTCCCAGGAAAGGATACCGGAGTGGGTTGCCATGCCCTTCTCCAGGGGATCTTCCCAACCCAAGGATCAAACCCACATCTCTTATGTCTCCTGCACTGGCAGGTGGGTTCTTTACCACAAGTGCCACGTGAGGCAATGCTGAAACAAGGGAGGAGCAGTCAAGAAACAACACTGCCGCCGTGGGGGCAGGGTCCTGGTTCCTCAAGGGAGTAATACCTTTGAGGTCCACAGGAACTAAGGCTCCCTTCCAGCTGGAGGGTGGGAAGATGATGTTGACCCTCCAGACTTCAATCAACTAAACCTTGGGCTCTGTTGACCTTTGTTCCAATTCTATGCTGAATTCTTCTCTGTTCAAGCCCCTTCGTGAATATGCAAGTACCCTTAGTTTAAAGAAGAAGGAGGAAATAGCAACATACTCCGGTATTCTTGCCTGGAAAATTCCACGGACGGAGGTGGCTGGTAGGCTACAGTCCATGGGGTTGCAAAGAGTCGGTCATGACTGAATGACTTCGCTTTCTTTCTTCCACTTTAGTTTAACACTTTCCCAGTTTTGCTGTTGGGGAGACAATGCTTTGGGTGCGCTCCCCAGTGTTCTCCTTACTTGTTGCGTGTATATGTGCTCAGTCTCCTCTGATTCTTTGCTATCCCGTGGACTGTAGCCCGCTGGGCTTTTCTGTCCATGGGGTTTCCCAGGCAAGAATACTGGAGTGGGTTGCCATTTCCTTCTCCAGGGGATCTTCCCAACCCAGGGATCAAACTTCCATCTCCTGCACTAGCAGGTGGATTCTTTACCACTGAGCCACCAGGGAAGTAAGTAATAACAAGTATTTCCTTCTCCCAGTATTTGCCATGGTTGTGTTTATTGGCTTGATAACCACAAAGAGGTAAACCCAGTTTTCAGGCAACAACTGTTCAGTCCCAAGGCCTCTATTTTCAAGGACAGACTGATCCCTTGCATTCTCCTTGTTTACTTGGATGCTACGTAGCTTCAGTCATGTCCACTTCTTTGCCGCTCTATAGACTGTAGCCCTCCAGGCTCCCCTGTCCATGGGATTCTCCAGGCAAGAACACTGGAGTGGGCAGCCACGCCCTCCTGACCCGGGCATGGAACCTGTGTCTCCCTCTTTGAACCTGCATCTCCTACATCTCCTCTGTCGGCAGGCGGCTCTTGGCCTACTTTGCATTTTTCTTGCAGCTGCCACCTCCAATTCTAACTCTCCTGGAACTCTTTCCCTTCCTAATCTTCACTGCACAGGACAAGTCTCCTGGATTCCTTTTCTTATACCACCTCCATGACAAAACGAAACTCTCTGCTTTACAAATAATGATTACGGAGAGCAGGAGAAAAGTAAAACAGATAAGGTTGTCAAAGTTCCTCCTGGAATGATTCCAGGTCTATGGTTTTATACTGAGTTAGTATGTTGAAAATCCCCAACTTCCGTCTTTTATTTTTGAGGTTGGAACTCAACCACCAACCTCACCCTGATCTTCAACTCAGCTTTTACTGTAATCTCCTATCTCTAGGCAGAAAATTAAATAAGGCCTCACGGTGAAGTGCAATAAAAACTCATACAGCCTCTGCTCAGTCCATTTGAACATTATATACAATCAGTAGAGTAAAACTTGCTGGAAACTAACTACTAGATTGTAGATCCCCCTTCACTCAAAAGTAAATGTGCTATATTAACTTTAAAGATCAATTAAAAATAGAATATCGAGGAATTCCTTCAAACAGGTCAGTCATCATACAGGCTAAGAATAGAAAGTACCTTGAAAATGTAACTAATCTAATATATTTGAGACAGAAGAAAATGATACATAACACTTCTTTACCTACTACAAAAAACAAAAAGAGCAGAAGACATGAACAACAAACTCATTACTTCCTTTCTCAATAAGATGAACAAAGGAGTAACAAGTCCTAGAGACCTCTTTTTAACATCCCATCCATCTTCCCAAACTGGAGCTAAACCACATATACACTGGAGACTATTAATAGTCACAGAATAAATGTGGAACATCTTCCTGCTAGTTAATTAAACAAATTTTAATTTAAACCAAAGAGGGATAGATTATGAAGCAGAAAACTCACATTATTTTTAAAAGAAAACATGAGTATCAGAAAGAGAGTAAAAAGGACTTCCTTGGTGGTGTAACAGATAAGAATCCGTCTGCCAATGCAGGGGACATGGGTTCAATTCCTGGTCTGGGAAGATTCCACATGCCAAGGAGCAATGGGGCACATGAGCTGCAACTACTGTGCCTGTGTGCTGCAAAAGGAGAAGCCACTGCAAAGAGAAGGCTGTGCACCACAACAAAAGAGCAGACCCCACTCACCACAACTAGAGAAACTCTGGGTGAAGCAACCAAAACTCAGTGCTGCCCAAAGTTAAAAATAAATAAATAAAATTACATTAAAAAAAAATCCCATTTGATATGATGGCAACCCCTTCACAAAACTCTAAGGAATAAATTTAACCAAGGAAGTGAAAGACCTATGCACTGAAAACTACATAACATTGATGAAAGAAACTAAATATGATTCAAAGAAATGGAAGGATATCTCATGATCTTAGATTTGAAGAATACTGTTACAAAGTCCATACTACCTAAAGCAAACTAAAAATTTAATGTAATCCTTATGAAAATACCCATGACAATTTTCACAGAACTAGAACAAATAATCTTAAAATTTATACACAACCAAAAACACAAAGAACAATGTTGGAAGCATAATACTTCCAGATTTTGGACTACATTACAAAGCTACAGTGATCAAAACAGCATGGTACTGGCACAAAAACATACACATAGCTCAGTGGAACAGAATAACCCCACCTTACATATAGTCATTTAATCTATGACAAAGGAGGTGAGAAAACACAGTGGAGAAAAGACAGTCTTTTCAGCGAGTGGTGTTACGAAAGCTGGACGGCTATATGTTAATAAGTGAAATTAGAACACTCCCTCACTCCATGTACAAAAGTAAACTCAAAATGGTTTAAAGACCCAATTATAAGATGCCATAAAACTAGAAGGGAACACAAGCAAAAACATCTTGGACATAAATCATAGCAGTATTTTCTTAGATCAGTCTCCCCAGGCCAAAAAAAGGCAAAAATAGACAAATGGGACCTTATCAAACTAAAGAATTTTTGAACAGCAAAGGGAATAATCAATAAAACAAAAAAACAACATACAGAATGACAGCAAATATTTGCAAATGATGGCTTAATTTCCAAAATATACAAACAGCTCATACAATTCAATATCAAAAAACACCAAATAACCCAATTAAAAAATAGGCAGAAGACAGCCATTTCTCTGAAGAAGTCACACAGACGGTCAATCAGGTCAGGTCAGTCGCTCAGTCGTGTCCGACTCTTTGCAACCCCATGAATCGCAGCAGGCCAGGCCTTCCTGTCTATCACCAACTGCTGGAGTTCACTCAAACTCACATCCATTGAGTCAGTGATGCCATCCAGCCATCTCATCCCCTGTCGTCCCCTTCTCCTCTTGCCCTCAATCACTCCCAGCATCAGAGTCTTTTCCAATGAGTCAACTCTTCGCATGAGGTGGCCAGAGTACTGGAGTTTCAGCTTTAGCATCATTCCTTCCAAAGAACACCCAGGACTGATCTCCTTTAGAATGGACTGAGTGGATCTCCTTGCAGTCCAAGGGACTCTCAAGAGTCTTCTCCAACACCACAGTTCAAAAGCATCAATTCTTTGGCGCTCAACCTTTTTCAGAGTCCAACTCTCACATCCATACATGACCACTGGAAAACCTATAGCCTTGACTAGGTGTACCTTTGTTGGCAAAGTAATATCCCTGCTTTTTAATATGCTATCTAGGTTGGTCATAACTTTCCAAGGAGTAAGCGGCTTTTAATTTCATGGCTGCAATCACCATCTGTGATTCTGGAGCCCCCAAAAATAAAGTCTGATACCGTTTCCACTGTTTCCCCATTTATTTCCCATGAAGTGATGGGACCAGATGCCATGATCTTACTTTTCTGAATGTTGAGCTTTAAGCCAACTTTTTCACTCTCCTTTTTCATTTCATCAAGAGGCTTTTTAGCTCCTCTTCACTTTCTGCCATAAGGGTGGTGTCATCTGCATATCTGAGGTTATTGATATTTCTCCCGGCAATCTTGATTCCAGCTTGTGCTTCTTCCAGTCCAGCGTTTCTCATGATGTACTCTGCATAGAAGTTAAATAAGCAGGGTGACAACATACAGCCTTCACGTACTCCTTTTCCTATTTGGAACCAGTCTGTTGTTCCATGTCTGGTTCTAACTGTTGCTTCCTGACCTGCATACAGGTTTCTCAAGAGGCAGGTCAGGTGGGCTGGTATTCCCATCTTTCAAATTTTTCCACAGTTTCTTGTGATCCACACAGTCAAAGGCTTTGGCATAGTCAATAAAGCAGAAATAGGTGTTTTTCTGGAACTCTCTTGCTTTTTCCATGATCCAGCGGATGCTGGCAATTTGATCTCTGGTTCCTCTGCCTTTTCTAAAACCAGCTTGAACATCTGGAAGTTTTTGGTTCACGTATTGCTGAAGTCTGGCTTGGAGAATTTTGAGCATTACTTTACTAGCATGTGAGATGAGTGCAATTGTGCGGTAGTATAATGCAGATGAACCCTTTATACATTCTTTGGCATTGCCTTTCTTTGGGATTAGAATGAAAACTGACCTTTTCCAGTCCTGTGGCCACTGCTGAGTTTTCCAAATTTGCTGGCATATTGAGTGTAGCACTTTCACAGCATCATCTTTCAGGATCTGAAATAGCTCGATGAAGACCTACAAGACGTTTTAGAACTAACACCCAAAAAAGATGTCCTTTTCATTATAGGGGACTGGAATGCAAAAGTAGGAAGTCAAGAAACACCTGGGGTAACAGGCAAATTTGGCCTTGGTATGCGGAATGAAGCAGGGCAAAGGCTAATAGAGTTCTGCCAGGAGAACGCACTGGTCATAGCAAACACCCTCTTCCAACAACACAAGAGAAAACTCTACAGATGGACATCACCAGATGGTCAACACTGGCATCAGACTGATTATATTCTTTGTAGCCAAAGATGGAGAAGCTCTATATAGTCAGCAAAAACAAGACCAGGAGCTGACTGTGGCTCAGATCATGAACTCCTTATTGCCAAATTCAGACTTAAATTGAAGAAAGTGGGGGAAACCACCACACCATTCAGGTATGACCTAAATCAAATCCCTTAGGATTATACAGTGGAAGTGAGAAACAGATTTAAGGGACTAGATCTGATAGATAAGAGTGCCTGATGAACTACGGACAGAGGTTTATGACACTGTACAGGAGACAGGGATCAAGACCATCCCCATGGAAAAGAAATGCAAAAAAGCAAAACGGCTGTCTGGGGAGGCCTTGCAAATAGCTGTGAAAAGAAGAGAAGTGAAACGCAAAGGAGAAAAGGAAAGATATAAGCATCTGACTGCAGAGCTCCAGAGAATAGCAAGAAGAGATAAGAAAGCCTTCTTCAGCGATCAATGCAAAGAAATAGAGGAAAACAACAATAGGAAAGACTAGAGATCTCTTCAAGAAAATTAGAGATAAAAAAAAAAAGAAAATTAGAGATACCAAGGGAACATTTCATGCAAAGATGGGATCAATAAAGGACAGAAATGGTCTGGACCTAACAGAAGCAGAAGATATTAAGAGGTGGCAAGAATACACATAAGAACTGTACAAAAAAGATCTTCATGACCAAGATAATCACAATGGTGTGATCTAGTTAGACAAAGACAAATATATTACTTAAAGTGGAATCTAAAAAATAATACAAATAGTCTATACACAAAACAGAAACAAACTCACAGACACAGAAAATAAGCTTAACAGGTTCCTAAAAGGGAAAGAGGGGAAGGAGGGATACATTAAGAGGATGAGATTAACAAATACAAACCTCTATACATCAAACAGACTTCCCTGGTGGCTAGAATAGTAAAGAATCTGCCTGCAATGCAGGAGACCTGGGTTTGATCCATGGGTTGGGAAGATCCCCTGGAGAAGGAAATGGCAACCCACTCCAGTATTCTTGCCTGGAGAATCCCATGGACAGAGGAGCCTGGCAGGTTACAGTCCATGGGGTCACAAAGAGTTGGACACAACTGAGTGAGTAACACTTTCTTTCATACATAAAACAAGGATTTACTTTATACATAGCACAGTAATAATACATACAGCCAAAATAATAATCTATACAGGAAAATAATATAAGTTATGGAAATATATATGTTTGTGTATTTATATATATTATAAATATATAACTGAATCACTCTGGTATACACCTGAAATTAACACAATACTGTGTCAACTTCAATGAAACAAACAAAAACCCATGAGGCTGCAAAGAATTTGCAAGCTATTAGAAGTTACTTCCAGATATGTAAACAGACCTCCTCAGGGAATGTATACACTTCCCTCCTGGAAATGACAATACTGCATATATAAAACCTGTTGATTAAAAACTGAACAATTGTCAGTCTAAGAGAGAGGATTTTATTTGAGCCAACCTGAGGATTATAAAGTGCAAAGTCTTTCAGAAAGTGCTGAGGATGGTTTCATCTGTTAGGAGATGAAGGCACCATCACATTCATTTTCAAGACAAAGGATCATATGTCAAAATAACACACTGACACTTTACATAAAGGTCATCAAAAATACAAAGTCTAGATAAGCATGTAGAAAGTGAGCAGTAAGTCACCATGACTCCTCACTGAGCTTGGAAAGTATGCTAATCTTTTAGGAAATTCCATTGCTAGAGGGAGGAAAAATAATTGGCATAATAATATTATTGGCCATTACATATATTGGCATTATAATAATACATGTCAGAAGGCATTCCCATTTTTGGGGAGGTCTGTTAATGTATAATGCAGATGAACACTACACACTAAAGGGGGAGAGAGGAGGCCCAAAGGGACACAGAAGATAATTCTATGCTTAATTTTTTTTCTTTCCTTAAGATATAAACTTCATAAAACCTGATGCTTCCAACTGAGTCACTTTAATCTTTTCATTCCTCCCCACTATACTTCTGCTCTTACTCTTCTCCTACTTGCAAAGTCATTTTTGCCTATTCAAATTCTACTCAGCTTCTAAACCCACTCAGCTCTGCTGCTTGTTACTGCTGCTGCTAAGTCGCCTCAGTCGTGTCCAACTCTGTGCAACCCCATAGATGGCAGCCCACTAGGCTCTGCCATCCCTGGGATTCTCCAGGCAAGCACACTGGAGTGGGTTGCCATTTCCTTCTCCAATGCATAAAAGAGAAAAGTGAAAGTTGCTCAGTTGTGTCTGATTCCTAGCGACCCCACGGACTGCAGCCTACCAGGCTCCTGCGTCCATGGGATTTGCCAGGCAAGAGTACTAGAGTGGATTGCCATTATTGGAGAGAACTAAAAATAAGATATGCCTAGACAAGATAAATCGAGGCCTATCAGAATAGCTTCTAGCATGCTAAAACCCAGCCACTGGCAATAATTATAAAATTAAGACTACCCCTGAGGACACTTTCCACGATAAAGCAGTCTTATCTCTTAGGAATTGTGACCTTTACTTCTAGGGTTTGCAGCCCACCCCCCCTCCCCCTGCCCCGGAATCTCAACTGAAAGTCCACATGTTTACCAAGTCCCCTCTACCTTAGCTGGGCTTAAATTTCAACTGCTCCTAACTTTGCGAAGCTACTATAACCTATTTTTAAGTGTTTATCCTCCCAACTGCTGTTTTCTGCTAGGTTTTTTTGAGTCTTGCTTTGTAGATGCGCAGTTCAGGAGTTAGCTAAAAAGTGGAAAGTGAAAGTGTTAGTTGCTCAGTCCTGTCCAACTCTTTGCAACCCCATGGTCTGTCCATGGAATTCTCCAGGCAAGAGTACTGGAGTGGGTAGCCATTCGTTTCTCCAGGGGATCTTCCTGACTCAGGGACTGAACCCATGTCTCCTGCATTGCAGGCAGATTCTTTACCATCTGAGCTACCAGGGAAGCCCAAAGAGTGGAGGAGGGGAATATTTGTCTGCAAATTTGGGGGGCTTATGTCTCAGAGGTTCTTTCCTCCAAGATTGGACCCCTGGAGTTTCAACTACTTAGGCAACCCAAAATTCCTGTCTCCTTAACTCACTATGCTATAAGAAGATATTGTTGGAGACAAAATGCAGGAGTGCTAGAGGAAGGAAATAAGGTTAGAAGAGCAGAAGTGAGTCATCTCAGGAAAGTACTTTGAATATAAAAACCTTGCACTTAAAGCTTCTGGGGTTCAGCAACCATTTCATTCATAGTTCTTAAGTAAAGTTTTACTAAAAAAAAAAAAAAAAAACCTAATAAAATCCTAAGAGACACTCAGTTGTGTTACACATCAAATGTTAGGTATTTTGGAGACCTCCAAAGCATTAATTTGCTAAATTACAGAGACCTATAGAAAATAATTTTTCCATCCAGGTGAATACAGTTGATGTATCACTAGTAAGGAAGATTACAGCTTTGGGCCTATCCTTTTTGGGTTCTGAACAGTATGTGTCCACTCACAGAAAATCCTAGAAGTAAATTCACTATTTAGCAAAGGAATCTACTCCTCTGAGTAATACTCTTGATTTAAGACTAAGATTTTAGATGGGCAAAGTGGTGAGTCCTGATTCCATCAGGACTAACTGTAATATAATTCGTGTTATATATTTTTGGGGCGTCTTGTCATATATTTGTGATGAGAAATACAAGCTATCGTCAGATGTTATTAATGATTCAACCCTTAGAGAACTCTCCACTTAGCTACTTTTGAGCTTTCGGTTCAGTTTAATTGAAAAATATCAGGCTGAAACCTGAGAAAGTTCAAAACGTAACCATCCATGAAACCAAGTTACTTTCAATTTTGTACACTAAAGCAAAATACTGAAATAAAATGATGAAGACTGCACCTTCATCTAATTCCAATTTCAAATCCGAATTAATCACGAAATTCTTATAATTTGAAAATCTCTCTTAGCAAACATCCCGTGTACAATTCTATTTGCAAAAGGAGTGTCGAGATTTTTTAAGTTTGAAAAAATAATTACCTTAACGAGGTAGAGCCACAGGTGTGATCTAATGAAATGTTTCAGAAACGGAGGCCGCAGAGAGACACCCAAGGCTGAAAAGCAGTTACGGCGCAGGGGTAGTAGGCGGAGCGAAACGCGCAAAGTGGGGGGCAAAGACGCCCCGACTCTGAGGACAAAGTTAAAGGAGACGACAAACGCTAGCAGGGAGACTGACCCTGAGTTCTCGACCCCCACAGGGCGGCATCCACAGGCAAGGCTGGGTTCCTAGAACTCCGGCTCTCCCGGACACTTCATCCTCCCTCTGACTGCTGAAACTCTCCGCTCGCCTCTGGTAAAGCACATGAATAAAGAGCGACGCCACAACCGCTTAAGCAGACTTACTAACTTTTTTCAGGAACGCCCGCCGCGCGACGTTTCTAAAAGCAGTTTCGACGCTGAACGGTCGAAAGGGCCCCCGCCCCTTTCCCGTCGTGCGCTGCGGCCGCGCTTGCGCAGTGCATCCGGCCAGGCTCACCCCGCCTTGAAAACGCGACCTTGGGATTGGAAACAGGGTGGGAGTGGGGGCGGCAGGCGGGGCGTTTAGGTTTCGTGAATTTGAGTGATGGCTCTATAGGCAATTTGTGTAAATCCCAGTGTCTTCGTCCTAGACATCTGCTTGCAATGCAGGAGACCCCGGTTCGATTCTTGGGTCGGGAAGATCCCCTGGAGAAGGGAAAGGCTACCAACTCCAGTATTCTGGCCTAGAGAATTGCATAGTCGCAAAGAGTCGGACGCGACTTTCACTTTCGTCCTAGAAGCGGGGAAAATTTTAGTGTTTGCAATGTAAACTTGTGAAGATTAGCAAGGCAATGGTACTTAGTAAAAATACCAGGTACAGAGTAAATTCCCGGTAAAAGGAATTTACCCAGAAGTAAGAGAAGGTGTTCAGGTTTCTCCCGTTTTGAGGAGCCAAATACTATGTTAGCATTAAAATAATCTCAAAACGGTGTGGCAAAAATCATGGCTATTTTAAATGCTACTTAAAAAATTAAATTTCAGCACTAAAATAGAATCAAACATTTGTGCTATTCCTCAAGTCATAATAGGATTATAAAAGATTTATAAAGTTCCATGGTGAATTTACTACAATTCTGTCTTTGAACATACTTCCTGAGATGATATCAAGCGGCTAAATAGGAGGCCCTTTGCAAATGACGTCCAGGTCAAAAGGGACTCCTTTGCTGATTTGGTCCATAAATATATACTGTACAGTTACACTCACTAGAATACTAGACTGGTAACTAAAGTTTCTCCAACAGTTATTCTTGCCTTCCTAATGCAGTTACATAGTAATCAGGTGTTTATTACTGACTTGATTTATTTATTACTGACTTTATTTATTACCACTTTATTACTTACTCTGTTCCCTTTGTTCCCCTTTCCTGCCTTTTTTGACTAATTCGAACATTTTTTAGTATTGCATTTTAATTTATCAATTGCATTTATGACATCTGTTTTATGTATCTCTTTAAAGATCACTTTGTGTTTACAGTAAACATAAGTAACTTTTCATAGCCTACTTAGAATCAATGTTTTACCACTTCAAGTGGAATGTAGAAATATTATTACCATATAAATCCCTTTGTCCTCTTCCCACTATTTATGTTATAGTTGTTTCATGTATTAGAATTATAAACCCCATCAGATAGTGTTATAATTTCTCTGTCAAATATCAACTATTTTTAAAGAACTCAAAAGGAGAAGAATAGTCTATTAAGTTTACCCAAATATTTACCGTTTCTCTTCTGCATTCTTGGATATTCCAGCTTCCTTCTATCTGATGAACTTCCTTTAGCAGGTCTGTTGGTAACAAATTCTTTTGGTTTTCCTTTTCTAATAATGTCTTTATTTTATACCCATGCCTGAAGGATATTTTCACTGGATATGGAAGTATATTTCTTGATAAGTTAGGAAAAAAATCCTGGCAAAGTGCTGATTCCATCAAATGAACATCACTGACCTAATCACAATGCCCAGGAGACTGAGTACTCAGATTCCAGTCTAGGTCATAAAATGACAATTTTGACACCTTCTCTCCCCGGTCATCCCCATTTGTGATATCCAACTCTTGAACTTTCAAATTATGTGAGCCAATCAGTTTTCTTTTGTACTTAACCTACATTGCCCTGGTTTTCTGTCACTTGCAGCCCAAAGTCTTATCTTTTCATAAATGTGAGGACTTCCCTGGTGGCTCAGATGGTAAAGCATCTGTCTACAATGCGGGAGACCCGGGTTTGACCCTTGGGTTGGGAAGATCCCCTGGAGAACTCATGAGCAATTTCTAACAATAAATGTGTTTTAGTTTGTAGGTTAGTAAAGTTTGTCTTACTTGATAAAATAAAGCAGTTGAGCCTATAAGATGTGTAGGCTCCTGTTTCTAATGAATGACTCTTAGAAGTGAAAAATATCAGAATCTGTGAGACAAGCCTTACCTTTTGTGTAACAACTTTAAGAGAACTGCACGCTTCTGCTTCTGATAGAAAGGGGATAAGTTCGATACTTGTCTGGACTAGGTTGTATAATTCTCTCAGTTCTACCCTCTTTTTTTTTCTAAGTTGAAATATAGTTGACTTACAACAGTATGCTAGTTTCAGGTGTATTACATAATGAAGCTCTGCCCTCTTTGATTGACTTTATTTTCAAGGTGTCTCCTTCATGGTAGCAAGGTCATCACCACAGAATCTACTTCCTCATTCACATCAGCAGGCCTATCTGGGATCTTGTGATGCTTCTGAAACCAATTACTGTGGTAAGGAGTCTAGGATACTATTATTAAATTATGCCAATCAGGGACCACTCTTGGACTTGCGAGGTAGTATCAGTCCCATTCAAAGCACTTGGCTACCACACAGTGAGGAGGATTGCATAAGTAGTATGATTTCAAGTACATTTTAAAAAATGACTCACAGAAGATACAGAAAAATATGCTAAATGTAAAGAATAGTTGCCTTTGAGACAATGAGACTGAGGGTTGATTTCTTTTTGCCTTACAGCTTAAAATATTTGTTTACTTATTTACCTCCCTGCTGCTGCTGCTGCTAAGTCACTTCAGTCGTGTCCGACTCTGTGTGACCCCATAGATGGCAGCCCACCAGGCTACCCGTCCCTGGGATTCTCCAGGCAAGAACGCTGGAGTGGGTTGCCATTTCCTTCTCCAATGCATGAAAGTGAAAAGTGAAAGTAAAGTCTCTCAGTCGTGTCCAGCTCTTTGCTACCCCACGGACTGCAGCCCACCAGGCTCCTCTGTCCATGGTATTTTCCAGGCAAGAGTACTGGAGAGGGGTGCCATTGCCTTCTCCGATTTACCTCCCTACCTCTCCAAATATAACCTTGTATCACTTTTATAATGGGGGAAAAGTCTCATAAATTTGTTGGGGAAAAAAATCAAGAGTCAAAGAATGATGCAAATAGTAGTGTGAGATTTCAACAGCTTGTTCGTAGCCAGCTAACAGGCAATAAGTGGAACAATGTGCCCCAGGGAGAGTAAGAATGAGTCGTAATTCTGTTTGTCTCCTTAAAGAGCCCTTCTCCCTCATCAGTGTTCTTTATACTAAAAAAGAGCATTTTTAAAGCCCCCTAGTACTTCACTGGTGGTACAGTGGATAGAGGTCCACTTGCAAATGCAGGGGACATGGGTTCAAGGCCTGCTTTGGCAAGATCCCACATGCCATAGAACAATTAAGATTGTGAGCCACAGCTACTGAAGACTATGTGTCTAGAGCTTGTGCTCCACAACAAGAGAAGCGAGTGCGACGAGAAGCCTGTGCGCTGCCACGAAGAGTCACCCCTGCTCCCTGCAACTAGAGAAAGCCAGTGCATACAACGAAAGCCCAGCACAACCAAAAATAAGTAGATAATTAAAATAAAAGCACCCTAACTATGTGTCTCAGGAGAACTGTTTGAAAGATATATTGGATTTTCTTTGCTGGTTATCACACAAACTCAAATGAAACTCACTCTGTAACTCTTGCTCGGCATCTCTGCCTGACATGTACTTTCTCTGTTTCTGAAACTGGGTATCTTTGCTCTTACAGCTCACGTCCTAGTACTTAACATAAGAGTAGGCAAGGAGTCACTTTATTGCAATACTATCTTTGGGGTCAGACAGCCTATGTGTAAATTCTGGTTCTCTTATTTACTGGAGAAGGCAATGGCAACCCACTCCAGTACTCTTGCCTGGGAAATCTCATGGACGGAGGAGCCTGGTAGGCTGCCATCTATGGGGCTGCACAGAGTCAGACATGACTGAAGTGACTTAGCAGCTGCAGCAGCAGGGGTGGGGTGCTTGTGAAGGGAAGCATGGACAGAGCACGTCCAACTAGTAGCAACCCCATGGACTACAGTACACCAGGCTCCCCTGTCCTTCACTATTTTCCAGAGTTTGCTATCTAACCATCTCATCCTCTGTCACCATCTTCTCTTCCTGCCTTCAATCTTTTCCAGCATCAGAGTCTTTTCTAATGAGTCAGCTCTTCACATCAGGTGGCCAATATATTGGAGATTCAGTTTCAGTCAGGGTTGATTTCCTTTAGGATTGTCTGGTTTGATCTCCTTGCTGGACAGGGGACTCTCAAGAGTCTTCTCCAGCACCACAAATTGAAAGCATCAGTTCTTCAGCACTCAGCCTTTTTTATGGTCCAACTCTCACATCCATACATGACTACCAGAAAAACCATAGCTTTGAATAGATGGACCTTTGTTGGCAAAGTGATCTCTTCTTTTTAACATGCTATGTAGGTTTGTCATAGCTTTCCTTTCAGGGAGCAAGTGTCTTTTGCTTTCATGGCTGCAGTCACCATCTGCAGTGATTTTGGAGCCCAGGAAAATAAAATCTGTCACTGCTTCCACTTGTTCCCCTTTGATTTGTCATGAAGTGATGGGACTGGATGCCATGATCTTAGTTTTCTGAATGTTGAGTTTTAAGCCAACTTTTTCACTCTTCTCTTTCACCCTTATCAAAAGGCTCTTTAGTTCCTCTTTCTGAGGTTGTTGATATTTCTCCCAGCAAGCTTGATTCCAGTTTGGGATTCATCCAGCCTGGCATTTGATGTACTCTGCATAAACAGTTACCCTGTTAAGCAAGGTAACAATATACATCTTTGTCATACTCCTTTCTCAATTTTGAACCAGTCCTTTGTTCCATGTTCAGTTCTAACTGTTGCTTCTTGACACACATGCAGCTTTCTCAGGAGACAGGTAAGGTGGTCTGATATTCTCATCTCTATAAGAATTTTCTACAGTTTGTTGCAATCCACACTGTCAAAGGCTTTAACATAGTCAATGAAGCAGAAGTAGATGTCTTTCTGGAATTCCCTTGCTTTCTCTATGATCCAACAAATGTTGGCAATTTGATCTCTGGTTCCTCTGCCTTTTCTAAATCCAGACTGTACATCTGGAAGTTTTTGCTTCGTGTACTGCTGAAGCCTAGCTTGAAGGATTTTGAGCATTGCCTTGCTAGCATGTGAAATGAGTGTAATTGTACGGTAGTTTGAACATTCTTTGGCATTACCCTTCTTTGAGACTGGAATGAAAGCTGACCTTTTCCAGTCCTGTGGCCACTGCTGAGTTTTCCAAATTTGCTGGCATATTGAGTACAGCACTTTCACAATATCATATTTTAGGATTTGAAATAGCTCAATAACTCCACTAGCTTTGTTCGTAGTAATGCTTCCTAAGGCCCACTTGACTTCACACTCCAAGATGTCTGGCTCTAATTGAGTGACCACACCATTGTGATTATCCAGGTCATTATGACCTTATTTGGATAGTTCTTGCATTTTTGCCACCTCATCTTAATATCTTCTGCTTCTGTTAGGTCCTTATCATTCTGTTCTTTATTGTGCCCATCCTTACACGAAATATTCCCTTGATATCTCCAATATTCTTGAAGATATCACTAGTCTTTTTCATTCTGTTGTTTTCCTCTATTTCTTTGCACTGTTCACTTAAGAAGGTCTTTTTATCTTTCCTTGCTATTCTCTTGACTTCTGCATTCTGTTGGGTATATCTTACGCTTTCTCCTTTGCTTTTCACTTCTCTTCTTTTTTTCAGCTATTTGTAAAGCTTCTTCAGACAACCACTTTGCCTTCCATTTCTTCTTCTTTGGGATGGTTTTGGTCATTGCCTCCTATACAATGTTACAAACTTCCATCCATAGTTCTTCAGGCACTCTACCTACCAGATTTAATTCTTTGAATCTATTCATCACCTCCACTGAATAATCATAAGGGATTTGATTTAGTTGATATCTGAATGGCCTAGTGGTGTTCCCTACTTTCTTCAAGTTAAGCCTGAATTTTTCAATAAGGAGCTCATGATCTGAACCACAGTCAGCTCCAGGTCTTATTTTTGTTGACTGTATAGAGCCTCTCCATCAGTAGCTGCAAAGAATATAATCAATCTGATTTCAGTATTGACTGTCTGGTGATATTCATGTGTCGAGTCGTCTTGTGTAGTTGGAAGAAGGTGTTTACTATGACCAGTGTGTTTTCTTCACAAAACTCTGTTAACCTTTGCCCTGCTTCATTTTGTATTCCGAAGCCAAACTTGCCTGTTACTCCATGTATCTCTTGACGTTCTACTTTTGCATTCCAGTCCCCTGTGATGAAAATGACATCTTTATGTGTGTGTGTGTGTGTTCGTTCTAGATTGTTTGTAGGTCTTCACTGAACTGGTCAACTTCGACTTCTTTGGCATTAGTGGCTGGGGCATAGACTTGGGTTACTGTGATAGTGAATGGTTTATCTTGGAAACAAATTGAGGTCATTCTGCTGTTTTGAGATTGCACCGTGTTGGGACCAGCCCAACAATGAACTGACCTGAGGGAGCGGTGCCACAGAAGAATAAGGAAAAATAAGACTCAGAAATAAGGTGGGGATCAGGGGACTGATGCTGCTCACAGGCAAAAGCCCAGATCCTAATCCTTGCATGCTTTTTATTGCTAACATCTACTTCCTTGTACGTGCTCTAGAGATATCTGTTTTTTACAATCTCAGATTGGGGATAAAGACATACAATGCACAATCCTCAGTGTCAAACCTTCAGGCCTTTCATGACTCTGTTTAGCCCTTCAGCTAATGATGACCTTTCTCAGCAACTCCCTCAAGGCTCTGGTTAGGAGAACAGTCTCTAATGGTTTTCTATCAGTCACATCAGTACTTCAACATCTTGTTTTCAACATGTTTTTCCACGATGTATTTTCTCCTGCTCCCAGCCCTTCACCTGGGGAGTGATGAGAAAGTTATTCTTATTTTTGAAAGAAGCCCTGTTAATTATAGTACAAGCCTGTGCATAGCGTATTCCTTACACACGCCAGTACTATATTTTGGACTCTTTGTTGACTATGAGGGCCACTCCCTTTCTTCTGAGGGATTCTTGCTCACAATTGTAGATATAATGGTTACCTGAATTAAATTCACCCATTCCTGTCCATTTTAGTTCACTGATTCCTAAGATGCTGATATTCATTCTTGCCATTTTCTGCTTGACAATGTCTAATTTACCTTGATTCATGGAACTAACATTCCAGGTTCCTGTGCAGTTTTGTTCTTCACAGCATCAGACTTTACTTTCACCACGAGACATATCTACAACTAGCATCATTTCTCCTTTGGCCCATTTGCTTCACTCTTTCTGGAGCTATTATTAATTGCCGTCTGCTTTTTCCTAGTAGCATATTGGACACTTTCCAACCTGGGGAGCTCATATTCCAGTATCATATCTGTTTGCCTTTTCATACTGTTGATGGGGTTCTCTCAGCAAGAATACTGGAGGTATTTGCCATTTCTTCCTCCAGCAGACCATGTTTTGTCAGAACTCTTCACTATGACCCATCCATCATGGGTGACCTTGCATGGCATGGCTCATTACTTCACTGAGTAATGATTCAAGCCATCGCCATGACTTCCCACTCATGGCAGGCCCATTTCCTGGCATGGGGGTAGAATGGCAGGAGACAACCCTTTACATAGGTTTCTTTACTTCCCTCAGGAAGTAAAACAGTGAAAAATATTTGGGAGTAGAATTGACTGGACTAAATCCTAGTTAAAAATGCTTCTTCCTGCAATTCAACTAAACTGACATAAAAAGCAATACAGAAAAGATCCATACTTTAAAAGGGCAATAAATATGGGAAAGAAGATACTAAAGAACAGAAGAGTTCAACACAGTTTGGAAGACTGAAAGCTTGTGGTAGAGTGGTAAAACTTACACAAGCAAACCTGTATAGCTGCAGAAGTGAGGTGTCTCTAGAAGGAAGTCAATCCACTCCACAGAAGCCCACAAAGCCTCAGGATACAGAAGCACCGGGGCTTTCCAGGTGACGCTAGTGGTAAAGAACTCACCTGCTAGGGCAGGAGACTTAAGAGAAGTGGGTTTGATCCCTAGGTTGGGAAGATCCCTTGGAGGAGGGCATGGCAACCCACTGCAGTATTCTTGCCTGGAGAATCCCTTGGACAGAGGAGCCTGGTGGGCTATGGTCCTTAGGGTGGCACAAAGTTGGACATGACTGAAACAACTTAGCACGCACGCACAGAAGTATCAGGCCTCGCATATGGTGAGTGTTGGCATAAGGAGGAAAAGTAGGAATTGATACACTCCACACTTAAAACATTTAGATCCCTCAGCACTCTCGCCAGCATCTATTACAGCCAGGCAATTACCCACTCCCAACTCCTTTTTGTAGAAATTGAACCAGAGAGCCTTTAGGGTTGGAGACATCAGGTACAATGGAGGGTGGGATGGTGAGTGGAGATTAAAATAGGGTATGAAAACCATGAAAGTCTGCAAACAGAAGGATGAGACTTGAAGTCTTTTCCCCCCATGTTGTGCCCAGGTCACATTGATCATCAGGTGAGAACTTGAAGAGCTGAAGAATTCTTCCCCAGAGAAACAGAACCCTTGAGAAATATTTAGATGAGCCATTTGGAGATCTCCCAGTGAAAAAATCGAGTGAAATCTACTCCTCCATGAGCTTCGCTAAAAAATTAATAGAGCACCAAGGGTCAGCAGACACATGAGGAAAGTTTTTTGTAAAAAGGAGAAACCAAAAACTAAGAAGCAGGAAAAAGAAACCTGGAAGAAATAGACATAATATAGGAAACAGAAGAAAATGACTTAAAAATTCATCAACTTTAATTAATATTCCCAGAGAGTTATGACCTAGGGCTGACTGTGGCTCAGATCATGAACTCCTTATTGCCAAATTCAAATTTAAATTGAAGAAAGTAGAGAAAACCACTATACCATTCAGGTATGACCTAAATCAAATCCCTTAGGATTATACAGTGGAAGTGACAAATAGATTCAAGGGATTAGATCTGATAAACAGAGTGCCTGAAGAACTATGGACAGAGGTTCATGACATTGTACAGGAGGCAGTGATCAAGACCATCCCCAAGAAAAAGAAATGCAAAAAGGCAAAATGGTTGTCCAGGGAGGCCTTACAAATAGCTGAGAAAGAAAAGACATGAAAGGCAAAGGAGAAAAGGAAAGATATACCCATTTGAATGCAGAATTCCAAAGAATAGCAAGGAGAGATAAGAAAGCCTTCCTCAGCGATCAATGCAAAAAATAGAACACAATAGAATGAGAAAGACTAGAGATCTCTTCAAGGAAATTAGAGATACCAAGGGAACATTTCATGCAAAGATGGGCACAATAAAGGACAGAAATGGTATGGACCTAACAGAAGCAGAAGATATCAAGAAGAGGTGGCAAGAATACACAGAAGAACTGTACAAAAAAGATCTTCATGACTCAGATAACCACAATGGTGTGATCACTGACTTAGAGCCAGACGTCCTGGAATGTGAAGTCAATTGGGCCTTAGGAAGCATCACTAGGAACAAAGCTAGTGGAGGTGATGGAATTCCAGTGAGCTATTTCAAATCCTGAAAGATGATGCTGTGAAAGTGCTGCACTCAATATGCCAGCAAATTTGGAAAACTCAGCAGTGGCCACAGGACTGGAAAAGGTCAGTTTGCATTCTAATCCCAAAGAAAGGCAATGCCAAAGAAAGCTCAAATTACTGCACAATTACACTCATCTCACACCATAGCAAAATAATGCTCAAAATTCTCCAAGCCAGGCTTAAGCAATACGTGGACCGTGAACTTCCAGATATTCAAGCTGGATTTAGAAAAGGCAGAGGAACCAGAGATCAAATTGCCAACATCTGTTGGATCATCAAAAATCAAGAGAGTTCCAGAGAAATATCTATTTCTGCTTTATTGACTATGCCAAAGCCTTTGACTGTGTGGATCACAACAAACCGGAAAATTCTTCAAGAGATGGGAATACCAGACCTCCTTACCTGACTCCTGAGAAATCTGTATGCAGGTCAACAAGCAACAGTTAGAACCAGACATGGAACAATGGACTGGTTCCAAATTGGGAAAGGAGTACATCAAGGCTGTATATTGTCACCCTGCTTATTTAACTTATATGCAGAGTACATCATAAGAAATGCTGGACTAGATGAAGCACAAGCTGGATTCAAGATTGCTGGGAGAATATCAATAACCGCAGATATGCAGATGACACCACCCTTATGGCAGAAAGTGAAGAAGAAGAGGGCCTCTTGATGAAAGTGAAAGAGGAGAGTGAAAAAGTTGGCTTAAAACTTAGCATTCAGAAAACGAAGATCATGGCATCCGGTCCCATCACTTCATGGGAAATAGGTGGGGAAACAGTGTCAGATTTTATTTTTGGGGGCTCCAAAATCACTGCAGATAGTGACTGCAGCCATGAAATTAAAAGATGCTTGCTCCTTGAAAGAAAAGTTATGACCAACTTAGACAGCATAATAAAAAGCAGAGACATTACTTTGCCAACAAAGGTCCATCTAGTCAGAGCTATGGTTTTTCCAGTGGTCATGTATGGATGTGAGAGTTGGACTATAAAGAAAGCTGAGCACCGAAGAACTGATGCTTTTGAACTGTGGTGTTGGAGAAGACTCTTGAGAGTCCCTTGAACTGCAAGGAGATCAAACCAGTTTATCCTAAAGGAAATCAGTCCTGAATATTCATTGGAAGGACTGATGTTGAAGCTGAAACTCCAATACTCTGGCCACCTGATGCGAAGAACTGACTCTTTGGAAAAAGACCCTGATGCTGGGTAAGATTGAGGGTAGGGAGAGAAGGGGACGACAAAGGATGAGATGGCTGGATGGCATCACTGACTTGATGGACATGAGTTTGAGCAAGATCTGGGAGTTGATGATGGGCAGGGAAAACTGGTGTGCTGCAGTCCATGGGGTCACAAAGAGTCAGACACGACAGAATGACTGAACTGAACTGAACTGAGAGTTAAGAAAATTTATTACATTTACAAAACAAGACCACAATGCTTTGAAGAAATTGAACAATAAGAGAACAAGAAGGAACTCAGAAATTAAAAAAAAAACATAATAGCTAACATTAGAATTTCAACAGAAAAGAAAGTTTAGGAAGCAACTATGAAAGTAGAATAAAAAGTTATATCACAGCAGCTGAACCTTCTCTCTGAGAAATGAGGAAGGCTATATTAAGAAGAAATAGACCCTAATCACAACTTTAGCAAGCTTCTTTGCAGAGATGGGAAAGTTGACCCTAAAAATCATATGGAAATGCAAGTGACTCAGAACAGCTGAAACCATATCAAAAGTAAAAATGAAATTGGAGGACTCATACTATCTGATTTCAAAATTTAGCACAAATCTGTAGCAATCAATACAACACAGTACTGGCATAAGTATTGACATATAGATCAACCGAAAACAAATTCTAAGTCCAGAAATAAACCTTCACGTTTACAGTACATTCATTTTGACAAAGAGGGCAAGACAATTCAATGGGGAGAAAGAATAGTCTTTTCAGTAAATGGTGATGGGACAACTGGTATCCACATACAAAAGAATGAAGTTGGACGCCTCCCCTACCCGCTTCACTTCATATACAAAATTAACTCAAAATAGATCAAGCACCTACAAGTAAGAACTAAAACTATAAAATCCTTGAAGAAGACATAGCCATAAATCTTTATTACATTGGACTAGGGAATGGTTTCTTAGATAAAACGCATAAGCAACAAAAGAAATCTGATATCAGCAAAGTTAAAAATTCCATCAAGAATGTAAAAATGCAATCCATAGAATGGATTCAAACTCTTACAAATCATGTATCTGATAGGGGTACTTGTAACTAGAATATATAAATAATTTTTACATCACAATAACAAAAAGGCAAGCCAGTTAATAGAAAATTGATCTGAATGGACAGTTCACCAAATAAAATAAACAATTAACCAATAAGCACATGAAAATATGCTCAACATCATTAGTTATCAGGAAAATGCACATTAAAACCACAATGAGATATAATTCTACACTCACTAAGACAGCTATCATCAAAAAGAGAGATAATAATAAATGTATAAAGGATGAGAAGAATATGAAACTTTCATACACTGCTAGAGGGAATATAAAAATGATACCACCACTTTGGAAGACAATCTCAAGTTGTTAAACATAGACCTTTCATATAATTTAGCAATGTAACTCTTAGGTATATACCCAAGAGAAATAAAAACCTATATTCACAAAAGAACTTGTATCTGACTGTCCAAAGCAGCATTATTTGTTATAATCAAAAATACCTCAAGTGATAAATAGATAAATAAAATGTGGTAATCTGTCCACCATATTATTTGTAATAAAAGACAGTAATAAAATATTACATGTTATAACACAGATGAACCTTGAAAACATGCTAAATGAAAGAAGCCAGTCACAAAGGACCACTTATTGTATGATTCTAGCTATAAAAAAATGTTTAGAATGTGCATATCTGTAGAGAAATAAAGTAGTTGCTTAGGAGTTGGGAGGAAGTATGGAGTGATGGCTAATAGATACAGGGTTTCTTTTTGGGGTGGTGAAAATCTTCTGGTAATGTAACGGCTGCACAATTCTGTGTATACACAAAATCCATTGAACTGTACACTTTAAATGGGTACACTGTATGGTATGTGAATTATATCTCAATAAAATTACTAAGAATTTTTAAAAGAAAGCTATTCTGTGGAAAATTCTGAAAGAGATGGGAATACCAGACCACCTAACCTGCCTCTTGAGAAATCTGTATGCAGGCCAGGTAGCAACAGTTAGAACTGGACATGGAACAACAGACTGGTTCCAAATAGGAAAAGGAGTATGTCAAGGCTGTATATTGTCCCCCTGCTTATATGCAGAGTACATCATGAGAAACGCTGGACTGGAAGAAACACAAGCTGGAATCAAGATTGCCGGGAGAAATATCAACAACGTCAGATATGCAGATAACACCACCCTTATGGCAGAAAGTGAAGAGGAACTCAAAAGCCTCTTGATAAAAGTGAAAGAGGAGAGTGAAAAAGTTGGCCTAAAGCTCAACATTCAGAAAATGAAGATCATGGCATCTAGTCCCATCACTTCATGGGAAATAGATGGGGAAACAGTGGAAACAGTGTCAGACTTTATTTTTTTGGGCTCCAAAATCACTGCAGATGGTGATTGCAGCCATGAAATTAAAAGATGCTTACTTCTTGGAAGAAAAGTTATGCCCAACCTAGATAGTATATTCAAAAGCAGAGACATTACTTTGCCGATTAAGGTCCATCTAGTCAAGGCTATGGTTTTTCCAGTAGTCACGTATGGATGTGAGAGTTGGACTGTGAAGAAAGCTGAGAGCCGAAGAATTGATGCTTTTGAACTGTGGTGTTGGAGAAGACTCTTGAGAGTCCCTTGGACTGCAAGGAGATCCAACCAGTCCATTCTAAAGGAGATCAACCCTGGGATTTCTTTGGAAGGAATGATGCTAAAGCTGAAGCTCCAGTACTTTGGCCACCTCATTCGAAGAGTTGACTCATTGGAAAAGACTCTGATGCTGGGAGGGATTGGGAGCAGGAGGAGAAGGGGACGACTGAGGATGAGATGGCTGGATGGCATCACGGACTCGATGGACATGAGTCTGAGTGAACTCCGGGAGATGGTGATGGACAGGGAGGCCTGGTGTGCTGCGATTCATGGGGTCGCAAAAAGTTGGACACGACTGAGCGACTGAACTGAACTGATTCTGTGAGAGCTACTTATAGGATATGCTCACTCTAGAGGAAAGAAAAAGGTCTAGAGAATCCCAGAAGAAAAGGAAATTCCAGAAGGAATCTTATGCCATTTCTTCTGGCCACTAGTTACAGAAAAGAAGCTGTGTTCCTAGAGGTCAGATAACAAGCAGTCATGGCTTCTGAGTCAAGATAAGCTCAACTTAATGCCACAAAGGGTCTCTAGGACCCATAGGGAAAATTGCCTCTTTTTCCTGGGACCAGAAAAGAAGATGCCAAGGGCAGAGAAGTACCTGCAAGGAGAGTGCTTTGAGGCCTAAAGTCAAGGGGGAGAAATGAAAGAGACTTCACTCTGATGCCTGTGGAGGCAAGTGGGGCACAGCCGGAGGTGAGGGTGAAGATCCCGGCAAGAGCAGGCAGAGACAGAAAGGCTGCAAGGCTGGTGTGTGCACAGCTGGGGACCTGGGCCAGACCTGGTCATCGGTGGAAGACCTAAGGTTGGGCCTGAGAGAGAGTGAGAGAGGGGGACTATCTCTATTGTTGCTAGGATCCTGAAGTTTCTGGATTAAACCCTGAGCCAGCTCTGGCTCCACAGCCTTAGTGCAGGACTGGAGTGTTCGTAGGTGAGGACAGTGATTGAGCATTGCTGACACTGCAGGAGGTCAGAGGAGCCCAACACAGGTCAGAGGGTGGCTACCCAGCAGGTGTAGCAAGTATTTTGGGGTGTGACACATTTACTGTATTACTCTTCTTGAGATGTCTCTGAATACAGCCCTTGTAAAGACCTGTTTTTCTGTCTTAAACCCAGAATTTGGTGTTGGAGCTGGAGATGGTTTTGTCATGATGCAGAGCTGGGCTCCTATCAGTCTGGTCTCTTGCTATGAACCATGTGACTTCTGTGTTGGCACCACTATCCCCTCAATTTTCCCCTCAAGTCCACTCCCTCATCTGGGTGCCAAAATGAGGACACAACTGAGCGACTTCACTTTTACTTTTCACTTTCATGCTTTGGAGAAGGAAATGGCAACCCACTCCAGTGTTCTTGCCTGGAGAATCCCAGGGGTGGGGGAGCTTGGTGGGCTGCCGTCTATGGGGTCGCACAGAGTCGGACACGACTGAAGCGACTTAGCAGCAGCAGCAGCATATTACCTATAGATTATAATGAACTCATGATTCATGGACTTTTTTGATTACTGTCAGTCTGCCATGCCAACATCCTATGAACGTCTACATGAGAGAAATAAACTCATATTTTGTTTAAGTCACTTGTAGCCTTCCCTGGTGGCTCAGATGGTGAAGAATCCGCCCACAATGCGGGAGACCTGTGTTCGATCCCTGGGTTGGGAAGACCCCTGGAGAAGGAAATGGTAACCCACTCCAGTATTCTTGCCTGGAGAACCCCATGGCAGAGGAGCCTCGTGGCCTACAGCCCATGGGGTCACATAGAATCAGATACAACTGAGTGACTAACACTTTCACTTTCAGACTCAAGTCAGTGTTTCCAAATTTCCAGAAAAGAGGGGATGTAGACTGCATATTAACAAAACCCTTGCCCCTGATTCTTACCATTATAAACAAAAACTTGACAAGAAAGTAGGAAAAGTTTAAATCTAAAGGTCCACAATCCTTCACTTACAATTCTGAAATACAAAAGGCTCCAAATATTGAAACTTTTTTCACAATTCAGTTAGTGGCATAATTATTTAACCCGAACTCTTTTAGCAACAAAATCTGACTAGAACTAATGTGAAGCTCATTTTAGTTTTTATTTATCCCATTTAGTATGAAGTCATTTACTTTTTACTGAAAAAGTAATAATGTACTTGGTTACGAAAGTAAAAGTGGCTCAGCCATGTCTGACTCCACCAGGCTCCTCTGTCCATGGAATTCTTCAGGCAAGAATACTTGAGTGGGTTGCCATTCCCTTCTCCAGGGCATCTTCCTGACCCAGGGAGCGAAACTGGGTCTCCTGCATTGCAGGAAGATTCTTTACTGTCTGAGCCAGCAGTTTCTTTTAGTTTTTATTTATCCTAATTAGTATGAAGTCATGAAGTTTTTACTGAAAAAGTAATGATGTATTTGGTTATGAGGTGCTGCCAAATTAAAAAAAAATGGCAAAATAAATATGCTACAGGATGTATTGTACAATACAGGGAATATAGTCAATATTTTATTATAACTATGAAACGAATATAAACTCTAAATATTGAGGGGATTTCCCTGGCAGTCAGCTGGTTAAGACTCTTAGCTTCCACCGCAGGGAGTGCAGGTTCTGATCCCTGGTTGGGGGAACTAAGATTCCACATGATGCTGGGTGCAGCCAAAAAAATTAAAATTTTCAGTCACTATGTTGTACACCTGAATCTTATATAAGACTATACCTCAAAAAAAGTCACCCAGATTTCAAATGGACTTCCTGGTGTAAAAATAAAAAAAGGAGTAATTTATAATAAATAGTAAATATGTAAATTTCAATACTATTGACTATATTTCAGCTTTGATGAAGTAGAAGTATGCTTAAAAAAAAGTTGTGACTGATAGGCAACTTCCCAGTTCATAAGCATAGTGCAGGAGGTGTAAGTGGAAAAAATTCTAAATAAAATAATTCCAGGCATGAAAAAAATATTTACTTACCAAAGAAAAAGATTAGACTAGCATTGAACTTCTCATCTGCATTACTAAGACAGAAACTAAAATCCAAGAGTGTTAGACACAGTCGAGGCATGATTCATCAGGGCCAATTGATGACATTTCGGAAATACTGTGCAAGGTATGGTGGAGATAGCAAGCCTTCTAATCAAATTCAGTCCCCTTTTCTTTGGGATTATAATTGCAGCGTGGAACATGACAGTGTTCCCTCTCCACCCTCAGTGCAGCTTTACACCTTTACACGGCCAGAATGTACTCAGATGTTATGTGCCATTTCTGAGCCCAGCAACTTAAGACCCATATGTGCCTACTCCACACTCTTAGGAAGATGTGCCTATACCCAGGTTCAATGATGGAGAAACAATGTGGGAGAATGCTCCTTCTATAAATGGTTGTGTGGAATCACTACTGCTAATGACCTGGAACAAATGCACTGAACTGTGCCATGAGAGAAGAATAAACTTCAGTTTTATTTGACCAATTACATTTTAGAGTTTCTTTGTTATAGAAATTTAGTCTTTAATACACAGAGTCACAAAACTTATCTTTGGGCTTCCCTGGTGGCTCAGAGGTAAAGAATCCATTTGTCAGTGCAGGAGATATGGGCTCCATCCCTGATCTAGAAAGATCCCACATGCCGTGGAGCTACCAAGCCTGTGTGCTACAACTATGGAGCCTATGCTCTAGAGCCTGGGAGCCCCAACTTCTGAGCCCTGCAACTACTGAAACCCGCAAGCCAGGCCCTGCAACAAGAGAAGCCACTGCAAGGGGAAGCCTGCACACTACAACTAGAGAGTAGCCTCTGCTGGCTGCAACTGGAGAAAAGTCTGTGCAGCAATGAAGACCCAGCACAGCCAAAAATAAATAAAATATAAAAAGTCTTTAAAAATTAAAAATTATCATCTTACCTTTGAGGAAAATAACTCAAGATACCGTCTCACTTCGAGGGGTACTTTTCATTCCCTCCACCCTCCAACAACCTTCTACATAAATCAAGCCTATGAAGATGAAACTCCTCTGGTGTGGTTCATTTAGTACAGCTGCTCATATGCAACCTTTTCAGCCCAGAGACCTATGAACTAAAATGACCAGCTGTCTGTTTCCCCTATTTCTCGCCCTACACACTCAATACATCAGATGCTACAGAGACATAACGACTCCAGCAACACTCCTGTACAAAAGAAGGAAGTACAGAAAGCACGTAACAGTCATTGATTCATAACAATTCACAACCTGGGCACTTGTTAGATTCTCCTACTCTAAGGACAGGGAATGTTCTTTGATTATTCTGTTTTCTGGGACTGGCTTCATAATCCATTTTTCAGATGTGTTTGCTCCTCCTCCCTGGGTTTGTGGCTTTGCCCCCTGAGAAAATTTCATTTTCCATAAGAAATGGTCCATTTTGGCAGGTTAACAGACTTTTCAACTTCTCTGTCCATTGAAAGTTGAAGCCCAGAGATCTTTTTCATTTCAAATTGTCATTACCCCTTATAGTCTAATATTTATTTATTTATTTGGCTGTGCTAGGTCTTAGCACAGGGAGCTAAGACACGAGGGATATTCCATCTCCACTGTGCACATCGAATCTTTTAGCTGTAGTATGTGGGATCTAGTTCCCTGACCAGAGATTGAACCCAGGCTCATTGGGACATGGAGTCTTAGACACTGGACCACCAGGGAAGTCTCTGTGGGTGTTTTATGAGGTTTTACTGGATTCATTCCATGCACCCCCTCAAAGCATTTCCATACTTCTTTTTTTTGGGGGGGGAGTCATATTATTTATTAGAAATCCAGGGCATGTTTCCCCTATTTCTATATTTCCAGATTCTATATTTCCACCAAAATACAGTGTGTTCAAGTCGCTGGGTCTTTAATTTCACCATTGTTCACCACAAAATGTAACATAACATGCAGACATTTTTCTGAAGATAGAGGTCAAAAGCAGAAAGGCGCTGCCACCTGCCTTTGTCTTCATATTTGTCTAATGGCTCCAGGTAATGAGAGGTTCCCATGTGCGGTAACTAACACAGTTCTAGGACTTGATTTAAAACAAAATCAGCGCTTCTCACTATAAAACAGTCACCTGCAATGTGTCAAGTGAAGATTCTGTAATTTAACGACTTTGCTTATCAAAAGCAGCGCTGTGTTTCTCTAAAGATCTTTAGGGGGCGATCCAGAAAATACTCACACAGATACACATATACAGACACAGACACTCCCGGCTTCTATGTGGATATTAAACACAATTCTATTTTATTGCAATATGAATGGTTCAAATTTAATATAAAAAAACCCAAGAAGTACAGAGGTTTCAAACCTATTAACTTGTTTTTTTAGAACAAGTTCAAATTAGTAATGACGGTATCATGATGCTAAGGCACATTTTACAATTTTCTGCCCAACACAGGAGACTGAGACTCTGATTCTGGCAATGTTAAAACCTCCCTTTACTTTGAATTAATGGTGTGAATACTGTGTCTCTCCTTCTGAAATCTGTGGTTTCTGTGAAGTTTATGCAAACATAAAAGAAAAGCTTGAAGAGGGAAAAGAAAAAAATGTTGATTCCTATTTGGATCAGTGAATGAGGTTAGGGTTTTCCTCTAAAATGTCCTCAAATAATCTCTATTTTAACCACATCCAGGACCTGTTCCCTTCCCTGAACCTTGTTTTTGGAAAGAATTTAAAATGTATATTCAACTTCTATTTCCAATATGAAACTGGAAACAAATTAATTTTCAGTGGGGTACAATGCTAAGAAAAGTTTAAATCAATTTGCACCTTTTTATTTACATCCCTCATTCCTTAGACATGTAATTGCTGCTTTTATGAACTTTGTTTTATGCATCTAATATTTAAGGACAGGTCTATCTTTTACATCACAGCAAAAAGGTGAACACACCTACAGACTCCCCCACCATGCTTCTCCAGCCAGGCTGGGCCCAGTTTCTTCCACCATCCTTAGGAACCTGCCCTCTCTTGAAGCTCAGGCTTGCCCATGACTGTATCACCTGGAACCTGCAGCTCCTCTGGTCTCTGCTGTTGCCATCTGCCCAGAGCCAGGGTATCTGTGGAGGAGCTGGAAGGTTTTGAGCAAATACTGAAAATGTATTTGCTCCACTCTTGACGAAGGTTGGAAGCTGGAATGGGCATAACAAAGGGTTATGAGCGTTCACCAAGTGCCTGAGGCTGGGAACAGATAATGAAGGGTTATACGCCCGGCCTCGAGGTGTTCAAAGGCTTCCTTCTGACCACCTGTTTCTGAGAGCAAGGACTGTTGTTTCATGATAAGACTCCCTTTAGAGTTTCGCCAAAGCTATGTTATGGCTTGGGCGGTGGGAACTGTATTTTATGCTTAAATGCTTTGATGTTTATCTGAAATGGATACGTACAAGTCTGTCTTATGCTCTATTCCCTGAAAATTATAAAACTACACAATTAGATAATAAACTTTGTCAGTCCACTAGAGGCTGTCCCTGAATGTCCTTTTCAGAGTGCGGTTCTCCGAGCCTTACAGTGTCCATGCGGCCCCAGGCTTGAGTTTACTGAGCCTCTCATCCCCACCCCACACCCATACTTCTTTCTGAGGCAGAACATTCCTAAAGCTGGCCTGTGACAGTTGCTTTGACCACACTTTGGTGTGTCAGATTGCCGTGAGACAACATCCTTACACTTCTTAGAAGCTCTTTTGTCAAATGAGTGAGAGGGTCAATGAGATAATATTTAACCCTTTATGAGTTCTTACAGCTGCATTCATGAATTGATCTTGACCTTGAGGCCACATTCTACCTGTGATGTCCTTATTCAGTCTTTCTTCTGAGGCTGTTTCTTTTTTTTTTTTTTAATTATTTATTTATTATTTTTTGGCTGTGCTGGGTCTTCCTTGCTGTGCAGGCTTTTCTCTAGTTATAGAGAGCAGGGGCTACTCTCTAGCTGCAGTGAGCGGGCTTCTCAGTGCACGGGCTTCTCTTCTTGTGGAGCATGGGCTCTAAGACATGTGGACTTCAGTAGTTGTGGCTCCTGGGCTCTAGAGCACAAGCTCAATAGCTGTGGCACATGGGCTTAGTTGCTTCAAGTCATGTGGGATCTTCCCAGATCAGGGATTGAACCCATGTCCCCTGCAGGTGGATTTGGTACCACTGAGCCACCAGGGAAGCCCCACAATTGCTTATTTTGGTGATATTTTACTAGCTGGAGAGACTGTCCTGGATCCTTTATATATTGTGCAATTTCTGCTTGAAAACAAAATTGCTCTTTCTTTAGCTTATTTTTCTTTTCCAATACCTTATCAAAGATGGTTGAAATAAATCAATAGGCACCTTTAATATTCTTTCTGGAAATCTCCTAATCTTATAGATCCATAAGTTCATTAAGCACATGTTCTATCTTCTATGTTAGTACAAGTGGCAGTGCTGCCAAAAATTTTGCCACTACATGATATGGGTTAATCTTTTTCTAGCCTCTAGATTTTAGTTTTGGCTGCTGCTGCTGCTGCTAAGTCGCTTCAGTCGTGTCCGACTCTGTGTGACCCCATAGATGGCAGCCCATGAGGCTCCCCCGTCCCTGGGATTCTCCAGGCAAGAACACTGGAGTGAGTTGCCATTTCCTTCTCCAATGCAAGAAAGTGAAAAGTGAAAGTGAAGTCTCTCAGTCGTGTCCAACTCTTAGCGACCCCTTGGACTGTGGCCCACCAGGCTCTTCCGTCCATGGCATTTTCCAGGCAAGAGTGCTGGAGTGGGCAGTACTCCATTTTTAGATATTAATTTTGAAACAGCTATCTATTGCTAGATAACAAAGCTCCCCAAAACTTATTTACTTAAAACAAGAATCATTTACTGATTTGTGATTCTACAATTTTTGGCTTAGTTGGGCAGTTCTGTCTGGGCTCACCTATGAGGCTGAGCAGTCATCTAGCAAGGAGCAGGATCTAAAATGGTTCCACACACAAGTATGGGGCATTGGTGCTGACTCTCGGGCCACTCTGCATGATTTTTTTCTTTTTATCATTCAGTAGTTCAACTTATCTAACTTTGATATATTGTGGGAATGTTCTGAGAAAGTAAAACAGAAGCTGAAAGGACTATAAGGCATACACTTGGAAATTCACATAATATCAGTCCGGCAATATTCTATCAATTCAGTATAATTCACAAGGCCCAGCTCAGAAACAAGGGGTAGGGAGACAGATCCTTTTCCTGATGGGAAGAGTTGCAAAGAATTTAGCATATTTAATCTCCCACAAGTGACTGCAAAAATTCTAAAGCAAATATAGTACATAATGATTTTATGTTGAAAGCAACACAGCAGGAAGAAGATACACATGCCCAATGTCACTATTTATATTTAACACATTACTAGAGATTCTAGCCAGTGCAATAAGGCAATAAATTAAATAAATAAATATCATATGCTTGAAAAGGAAGAGACAACTTTTCACTATTCTCTACATAGTTGGAGTTAAAAAAGTTTAAATATATAGATAAACTATTAGAATAAATAAATAAATTTAGCAATGGTGCTGGCTTCAAGACCAACATACAAAAGTCAATTGTAGAGATCTCTCTCCCTTTCTTTATAAATATACTATTAGAAATAAACTATTAGAAAATGAAATTTTACCATTTAAAATAAAATATCAAAGACATAGAAAAAATATATATATTTTTTAGAAATATAGTACTTTTTTAATGTGGACCATTTTTAAAGTCTTTACTGAATTTGTTACAATATTGCTTTTGTTTTATGCTTTGTATTTTTGGCCATGAGGCATGTGGGATCCTAGCTCCCCAACCGGGGATTGAACCTGCACCCCTTGCATTGGAAGGTGAAGTCTTAACCACTGGACCACCAGGAAAGTCCTAAAAAAAAATCTTAAAAAGATATGAGTTTGCTACACTTAAAAAGTATAAAACATTATTAATTGAAGTTATACACATTTAAATAAATGGAGAGATATACCATTTTCATGGACTGGAAGAGTCAACCCTATATAGTGCTATCTTAGTCTCCTGGTCCTCCTGTTATAAAGTGTTACAATAGAAATTTATTGTCTCACAGTTCTGGAAGCTTAATATCCAAAATCAAGGTATCAGTGGAGCCATTCTCTCTCTGAAATCTGTATGGGAGAATCTTTCCTTGCCTCTAACAGCTTCGGGTGTTTACCACCAATCCTTGATTTTGCTCAGCTTGAAGCTACAGCACTTTAATCTCTGCCTCAGTTGTCACCTGGTGTTCTTCCCCCATGTGTCTGTCTCTACATCTCCTTTTCATATAAGGACAATAGTTATATTGAATTAAGGGCCAACTCTAATATGACCCCTTCTTAAATAATTATATCTGCAATAACCCTATTTCCAAATAAGGTCATATCTGAGGGTTAGGACTTCAACATATCTTTTTGGGGGAAACAATCCAACACAGTGAATAACAAATGCCAATTCTCCAAAATAGGCCTACAGCTTTAGTGTAATCCTAAACAAAATCCTAACTGATTTTAAAATGCATATAGATATGCAAAGGATTGAGAAGAGTCAAGACAGTCTTGAAGAATATAATGGGATGCAAAGGACCAAGAAGAGCCAAAACGTTCTTGAAAACATAATGAGATGAAGGACCTTTTCTGCTATACATCAACATTCAGTGGATCTTCCCAGGTGGCTCAAGTGGTAAAGAATCTGCCTGCCAATTCAGGAGATGCAAGAGAGTCGGGTTCAATCCCTGGGTTGGGACAATGCCCTGGAGTAGGAAATAGCCACCTAGTCCAGTATTCTTGCCTTAGAAAATTCCACAGACACAGGAGCCTAGTGAGCTATAGTTCATGGGGCTGCAAAGAGTTGGACATAAAGGAGCACATACATCAAGGTTTGTTATATAGTTATTATAGAAATTAAGACAGAGTCATATTTCTACAAAAAAGACAAAAAGAATAGATTACATAGTCTTCAAATAAGCTAACACATTTATAGACAACTTATATATGTAAAGGTGATGATAAAGAACAGTGGGGGAAAGGACAGACCTTTAAAAAATAGCACTTAATCAGTTTAATAGTCACATCGAAAAAATGAAACCTGACTTATCTTACACCCATACACAAAACTCAGCTGAAGATGGACTGTAGATCTAATGAGGAAGGCAAATTAATGATAATTCTATAAATTAATCAGAACCTTTGGTAGGAAAAAATTTTTTTTGACAGGACACAAGAAACACTTAAATGTCTCTTATATATATCAAAGTGAAGTGAAAGTCGCTCAGTTGTGTCTGCCTCTTTGTGACCCCATGGACTATACAGTCCATGGAACTCTCCAGGCCAGAATACTGGAGTGGGTAGCCTTTCCCTTCTCCAGGCGATCTTCCCAACCCAGGGATCGATCCCAAGTCTCCCACATTGCAGGTGGATTCTTTACCAGCTGAGACACAAGGGAAGCCCATGTTCATCAAAGGACACCAATAATAAAGTGGAAAGGCTGGCTACAGAGTGGGAGAAGATAGTTGCAACACACATATTCAACAAGGAACTCATATCCATAAGAAAATAGCAAACAATCCAATACAAAAATGAGTGAGACACTTGAATAGGCAATTCATAAAAGAGGCTATCCAGATATCAAAGAACAGGAAAATGGGTTCAGTCTCATTAGAAGCCTGGGAAATCCAAATTAAAATCACAGTAAGATACGACTATACCCCCACCAGAATGTTTAAAATTTAAAAGGTGTACAGTAGGGACAGGGAAGTCTGGCATGCTGCAGTCCATGGGGTTGCAAAGTCAGAGATGACTCGGTGACTGAACTACAATAACAGTAATTATCTGTAGGGATGTGGGGCAACTGGAATTCTTATAAATGGCTGGTGGGAGTACAAATGGAAACAACCATTTTCTAAAGTTGTTTGTTCAGTTCAGTTGTTGTTTGAGGACCTCCCAATGCAGGGTGGCCAGGTTCAAAGGAAAGTAGATCTTGAATGTCACAGCTTAAGATGCTTCATGCCCCATTTAGAAGATCTTGCACATCTTAAGGAAGATCCCATGTGGTACAACCAATATGTGTGTCCAACTCTTTGTGACCCCACATACTGTAGCCCACCAAGACCTAGGGCAACCAAATAAATAAATTAAATCTTAAAAAATAAATTTGAAACTATTTGCTTAACTTCCATATAAACAAAACAAGCAATTTCACTGCTATGTATAAACCTAGCATATGTGTCACAAGAGGCAAGAATGTTCACAGCAGTATTATTTCTAATAGCCAAAAATTGGACATAACTCAAATGTCCATCACTAGTAGATAAATTGTATCACATTCACAAAACAGAATATTATATAGCAGTCAAAATGAATAAATGACAGCCTCACAAATCATAGCTGTATCTCCAAAACAATGTTGAATGCAAATGTACCAAATCTTGACTTTGAACAAGTTCATTAATCTTCATTTACAGCTCCCAGAGAAACATTTGTACTACTGGACTTGTGGTCAGGAACAAGTGGAAAGATTCATACCAAGTGTTTACCAAACACTTGGCTTAATAAATAGTAGCTATTACTTATTCAACTTCTTTTAGTAGGTCACGTTTCCGGAAATAAGAATTGTGCAGGGCACTTACAGTATCATCTTAGGCCCCTTAGGTTTTTCCCCCAAATCCCTTCCTCTAGCTTCTCACTATTGGATTTCCGTCTCTTTAAGAAGTCAGCCATATATGAGGAGAGAGAATGCTGGGAAATCAGCTCCCCTCAGATCTGAAGCATGATGGGAAAGAGCGAAAGGGGCGGGGCGGCAACCGGGGCTGCGCACGCGCAGTTGTATGGTTGTTGCGTTGCGATGGATCGTTGAGAAAAATTCCAGTAAGAGAAAGTATTCATTGTCCTGGCGTGGGGCCCCCAGGTTCTATCCCCGCTTCCCGGAGCGACGACGGCTTCCCAGGAGCGACGAGGGCAGCAGACGGTGAGCGCGGTCGATTGGAGCGGGAGGGGCCGTATGGGGCGGGGCGGCGGCCGCGCCACGTGATGAGGCGGGCGCAGGGCGGAAGAAACGCAGTCTGGCTGGGTAGCTGAAACGTTGGGGTTTCGCCGCAGAGATGGGCTGACAGCCATATGCGGGTCGCGTTCCCTCTATCAGATGCAGCGTTGTCGTGTTTGTACCCACTGACAGGCGTGGGACTTACTGGTGGGGGACAGGATTTGGGGAGCGAGTAAGATATGAGCGCTCATAGATTGTTACAACTGTGGCCAGTGGGCGTATAAGTTCTCATCTCTCGCACTGGCTTTTAAGCCTGGCGTTGACCATTTCCATGCCTGGCTTGACTGGATCAAGACAACTTGGCAGGGTTTTCGTTTGCTTTAGGTGTACTGCGTCCAATTTAATATGTTGTCTCCTAGGGGAAGGGAAGTCTGAATGACTAATCTTGTTTACAAGAAGACGATTGGGCAGTGGAGCTCAGAGGGGCTCCTTCCTGGGCATGGACCCCATGAGACCCTGAAAGGTGCAGGTGGACCACTTTAAGGGCATACCAGTTCATCTGGTGGCATCTTGAGCTTAGAGCTTGTCGTAAGGCCAAAGATGGGGCCCCTATGGAGACCTTGAGTGAAGGCTGAGTTAGAGGTGGGGCTGGGGAGCTTGGTGTGCCCCACTTTGAGACATATAAGCTGGAGGTGTGCTTCAAGTACTAATTCTCATGGTCTCAGAAACTGTATTTTTAGGTCCTTTCTTCCAAGAGCTTGGTAACTTCCTCTCCTGTCTTGGTCTTCAAGGCTCAATCCCACAGTAACTTTCAACGTACAAAAAATCAAGAGTGTTTGTCTTTAAAGATATCAGGGAAGTGGGAACTGTTGTTCTAAGATTTTTTTTTTTTTAATGTGAAGGCAGCTACTGAAGGAGCAGAAGTCAGGAAGGAGTATAGTCATGGCCTCAGAAGAGTTGTTTTTTCAAATGCTTAGCCCTAAAATCTTGTGCTCAACACAGAGCTTTTGATACAGATACACATGAAGGAGGGAAGAAAAAAAAAAAAAAAGAATAAGCTTGAGTACCAATCCTTTATGTTGTGTTTTAGGAATCCAGCTATCTACCACCAAGAAGAAATCTATTTAGACTGAGGAATCCCTTTACGTAAAAAATTAGGATGAAAGAACCTTTGGATGGTGAATGTGGCAAAGCACTGGCACCACAGCAAGCCCTTCTGGACAAAATTAAAGAAGAACCTGACAATACTCAAGTAAGCATTTCCGCTTTAATTTAAAAAGTTGTGTTTTAATTTCTTTTCTTGTATCGGTTGAATTCCAATTTTTAGTTAAGTTTCTGACTTGTAACCCAAATTGATTTTTCCCCCATTAGATGGGTAAATTACCTCTTATGTTCCTTGAATGAAAAAAGATCTTGATAACTCTTTCTTTTTGTGAGAGGAAACTAATGTGTATTACCCTTTTCCCATTATTTGGTACCTTTACAAAGAGTTCTCATGTATCTGATAGTAGTTTTCTTTTATTCTCTAAGTATTTGTGGTCTACTCTATGCCAGGCTTTGGAAATCCAGCAGTGAGCAAGGTCAGTTTAATCTCTTCTCTCATAGAACTTGCAGGTTAGTAGAGGAAATGGACATTACACAAGTAATTGATCACATTGTATAAATACATATAATTACAAACTATGACAAATGCTGTGGGAAAAAAGGCCTAAAATGGGAGATCTGGCCTAGTTTTGATCGGTGGGTGCGGGCTGGAGGAGGATTTGTAAGCTGAATTTTGCAGAATGAATTGACTAGGCAAAGGCATGGAGGATAGTGTTCCAGACAGAGTTATCTGCATATAGGAAAGCTTTGATCTGGAAAGATGCATTGTTCTTTTGAAGAACTGCAAGACCAGTGGGCCTGGAACATAAAAACTGAAAATGGTGATGACGATGATAATGGTGATCATAATGACAATACTAATAGTGGTATTGATATATCAATATGTAGAGTATATCATAACATGACATTATAAATACTAACTTGTTAAAACTTACATGTACTTAGACTGTGATGAGCACCACTCTTACAACCTTATCATTATCCTCATTTTTGAGGTGAGGAAACCAAAGTACACAGCAGTTTACCACAGATCATAGCTCCTAAATGGCAAAAACTGAATTCAAATCCAGGTGTCAGACTTGAGAGCCTGTGCTAGCTTGCTTCTAGGATGAGGCACTGTAAGTAATTTGAGGCCAGATTATGCAGGACTTTGTTACAAATTTTGGTTTTATGTTCGTCTTATCATGAGAACTTTGTGAAGCCATTGTAGGGTATTACTTGGTAGAATAAGATAAACATGTTTGGAAAGATCGTATGGCTACCCTTTAGGGACCCAGGTTAGAAATCTGTGGAGATCAGTGTGGAGAGACCAGCTAGTTGTTTTGGCAAAAAGTGATTTTTTTTTTCGTCTTGGACAATTCCTTTGCTGTATACTCCAGTTACTGGCTTTAATGCAGAAGCAAACCAATAATACTGAAAATATAAATAATAATGATAATATTTTATTTCTCATATTATCTCAAAGGCAGTATCATTCCAGGACAGGGATGTCAAATAATTTGTTCATCACCTCCACGCCTTCCTAAAGGGAAGGGTTCTGAGGGAGTGTCTGCAGGATGTGGGGTAGGGGATGGTGGTATCTGTGACACTTATTTTCCCTCCATATAGTAATTCTTCCTTTGCCAAAAGTAACCATTTGTTTGCCAAGTTTTGTGGATTCTACCTTTTAAGAGTTTTTCACTCTTCCTTTTCCTCTCTGTTTCATTATTTCTCATCTGGACTTTTATAACATTGAGTTTCCTATTAAACATTATCTCTTCAGTCACATTCATGAAAATCCTATATAGTGATACCATGGTACTCTCTCTCTCTTTTTTTGACTAACAAGAGCCAAGTTTTTAATTAAATCATTTCTTCTGTTAATATTAGAAGTACCCCTCAATGACATCCTTTGCTTGAGACTCTCTGCTATAGTCCATAACCACCACACAACTGCAACTATCTGTTTTACAGGGTTTTTCCCCTCTCTTGTCAGTTTTACAGAGGCCTGCCCTTTCTTCTGTTTTTTTTGTTATCATTGTCCTTAATTAGGTTGATTTGTCATTTATCACAAGGGCCTTCACCAACTTGAGATAAGCTCATCAGAATTAGATGCAAACACCAAAAGATGGGGTTTGGTAGCTTTGAAATTCCCCATGCTAGGCTATCCTGGGTAAGGGTAGTCTTTAGCACCTCTTGTAAAGCAGCATTCATGTCCATTACACCTCCAGCAGAAATGCCTTCCTCCACCAAGGTGCGGTGGGTTATAGCCATGGCAGTGGTTGGAGCCGAATTTTGAATGCACCTAAACCTCTGCCTCCCATGTGACTCCACAGTGACAGGGAAAGAACTCTAAGGTACTCTTTGCAAATTTGATGACATTGTTCTCTTTAAAGACCTTGTCTCCTCCTGTGGGATAAAACAAACTTTTTTGTGTTGTATCCAAACTATCCATATTTAGACATTTGTTTCCCTCTTCACTATCGTCATTTGTCCTTCCCACCATTTCTAATCTATGATCCTGGAAACTATTTGCATTTCACAAAAAGGTATATTCTGTTAATTTTTGTTTCCTTGCCTTTGCGCATGCCATTTCTTCTGCCTTTGTATCCTAAACTAGGTAGCTTGGCAGAAAGTTTGTCCTCTTTTAAGATACGGTTTAACTGTCTTGTCACTTAGAATTAGCCACTCTCTAGTTTTCTTTAAATTGTGTATAGTGCTTTCAGTTTTATTATGGCATCTACAGGTCAGTGAATTTTGTTTTCAGAGTCTGGTCTTATGTGACCTCAGTTGCTTGCACAGTGACTGCATATGCTCAGTAATTAAAATAAAAGAGCCTGTGTTTCACAGATGAGGAAACTGAGCATGAAGGAGTAAGTGACTTCGTCAAGGTCTCATGGCAAAGCTGGCATACAAAACCAGTTTTTAAAGATTCCAAATCCAATATTTCTTTCATTGTACTTTGCCTGTAGTCTAAAAATTTAAGAAATATTGAACTATGAATTAATTGAGTATTCTTCCTGAATATAAAAATTGTGGTAAAGAAAATCCCACTGACAGCTTGCAATGTAAATTTAAGTGGATGGGGGCTTCTTCAGTTCTCTTTGGTTTATATTAATGCTTGAAGGTGAATGGGCTATAATTTTCCATGATTGAGTGTTGGCTATGATGGAAAAGCCAATTGAACAAATAGTGTGTGCTCCTTTTCATGTTTGCATATTGGAAATATGTGAATATTGGAAAATAGTAGAGAAGAAGTTGAAAAAGTTGACTGTTTTCTCATGTACTAGGGGTCTGCTCTGGATACTAAGTCAAGTTCAAGTTCAGTTGCTCAGTCGAGTCCGACTCTTTGCGACCCCATGAATCGCAGCACGCCAGGCCTCCCTGTCCATTACCAACTCCCGGAGTTCACTCAGACTCATGTCCATCGAGTCCGTGATGCCATTCAGCCATCTCATCCTCTGTCGTCCCCTTCTCCTCCTGCCCCCAATCCCTCCCAGCATCAGAGTCTTTTCCAATGAGTCAACTCTTCGCATGAGGTGGCCAAAGTACTGGAGCTTCAGCTTTAGCATCATTCCTTCCAAAGAAATCCCAGGGCTGATCTCCTTCAGAATGGACTGGATGGATCTCCTTGCAGTCCAAGGGACTCTCAAGAGTCTTCTCCAACACCACAGTTCAAAAGCATCAATTCTTCGGCTCTCAGCTTTCTTCACAGTCCAACTCTCACATCCATACGTGACTACTGGAAAAACCATAGCCTTGACTAGACGGACCTTAGTCGGCAAAGTAATGTCTCTGCTTTTGAATATACTATCTAGGTTGGTCATAACTTTTCTTCCAAGGAGTAAAAGTCTTTTAATTTCATGGCTGCAATCACCATCTGGCAGTGATTTGGGAGCCCAAAAAAATAAAGTCTGACACTGTTTCTACTGTTTCCGCATCTATTGCTCATGAAGTGATGGGACCGGATGCCATGATCTTTGTTTTCTGAATGTTGAGCTTTAGGCCAACTTTTTCACTCTCCACTTTCACTTTCATCAAGAGGCTTTTGAGTTCCTCTTCACTTTCTGCCATAAGGGTGGTGTCATCTGCATATCTGAGGTTATTGATATTTCTCCCAGCAATCTTGATTCCAGCTTGTGTTTCTTCCAGTCCATCATCTCTCATGCTGTACTCTGCATATAAGTTAAATAAGCAGAGGGACAATATACAGCCTTGACGTACTCCTTTTCCTATTTGGAACCAGTCTGTTGTTCCATGTCCAGTTCTAACTGTTGCTTCCTGACCTGCATACAGATTTCTCAAGAGGCAGGTTAGGTGGTCTGGTATTCCCATCTCTTTCAGAATTTTCCACAGTTTACTGTGATCCACACAGTCAAAGGCTTTGGCATAGTCAATAAAGCAGAAATAGATGTTTTTCTGGAACTCTCTTGCTTTTTCTATGATCCAGTGGATGTTGGCAATTTGATCTCTGGTTCCTCTGCCTTTTCTAAAACCAGCTTGAACATCAGGAAGTTCACGGTTCACGTATTGCTGAAGCCTGGCTACTAAAGCTATATGAATTGTCACTCAGTTATTCGGTGAGCTTTTATTCCTGCATATGTGACCTATAGCACTTGTTGAACACTGTTGTAAGCAGTTTATACGTGACACTCACAAATCCTGTGAGTTAGGTATGTTATTATTCCCGTTTCACACACACGGCAACAGAGACACAGATAAAACGTAATACAACCTAGTAAATCGATGAGCTAGCATTTGAACCCAAGTGGTCTGGTTCAAGAGCCCAAACCCTTAACCAGGATGCTAAGCTGTGTTAGTTATTTTGTTTTCAGAGGTGCTACAGAGATGAAAAGATAAGGCCTCTGCTCTCAAGTGAATTGATGGTATGAGGGGGAGTAATGGTATGGAAATAGGAGAGGTAGTTATTTGTGGGTGACTGTGCCCTCCCAAAAGGTATGCTGACTGTGTCTTGCCCATTCTCATTTAAACTCTACAAACATAGGAGGAAAGTATCCTTACCCCGTTTTAAAAAGGAGGGAACTGAAGGAAGGACAGGTTAGGTAACTTACCAAACTCAAAGGAAGCATCAGAGTTAGAGTAGGAACTTAGTTTGGACTGACTTCAAACATGTATTCTTTCTGTTGCTTTGTGCTCCCTCTGTACAGATACAGAATCTGTGCAGATAATCTGTACAGATACAGAATCAGAATATGATATAATTACCATAATTTTAAAAATTGTGTAAGATGCATGGGGAGCATAGGGAAAGGATACCTTATGTCTGTCTAGGGAGAAGAGGAGGGTTTCACAGGGTGGGTAGTGCTTGAGTTTTAGCAGTTGATTAAAACCTTCAGGCAGAGAAGAGAGCATGTGCCAAATCATTGAGGGGTGAGAGAATGTGACACATTCAGTGGTTGGGTATTTCAACAGTGAAGTGGGAGAAGAGAGTCAATTTTAGATATTTAGATAGAATTGATCTGACTTAGCGGAGAAGGCAATGGCGCCGCACTCCAGTACTCTTGCCTGGAAAATCCCATGGGCAGAGGAGCCTGGTGAGCTGCAGTCCATGGGGTCGCGAAGAGTCGGACACGACTGAGCAACTCCACTTTCCCTTTTCACTTTCATGCATTGGAGAAGGAAATGGCAACCCGCTCCAGTGTTCTTGCCTGGAGAATCCCAGGGACGGGGGAGCCTGGTAGGCTGATGTCTATGGGGTCACACAGAGTCGGAAACGACTGAAGTGACTTAGCAGCAGCAGATCCGACTTAGAGATAGTATATGAGGTATGAGGGTCAAGGAGGATCCAGGAAAACTCAGAGGTTTCTGGCTTCAGTAAGTTCAGTTTGTGATGATACTATTTACTGAGGGGCTAGGAGCAGGATTTAAGAGGAAGTAATGAGTATAGTTGGAGATCTGTTGTGTTCAAGGGGCTCAGGGGGGCATTCAAGTGATAATTTTGCCCTCGGAGGCACTTGTACACATTTAGAGATTAGAGAGTGGTATTTAGAGATTAGAGAGTTATCTGTATGTAGGTATTGTGTTGCCAGTTAAAAACAGAATGTTCAGTTACATTTGCCTATCAAATGAACAATGAATATTTTTTTCATGTAAGTATTGGTGGAGCTAGTGGTAAAGAACCTACTTGCCAATATAGGTAGATGTAAGAGATGTAGGTTTGGTCCCTGGGTTGGGAAGATCCCCTGGGAAGGGCATGGCAACCCACTCCAGTATTCTTGCCTGGAAAACCCCATGGACAAAGGAGCCTGGTGGGCCATAGTCCATAGGGTTGCAAAGAGTCGGACATGACTGAAGTGACTTAGCATGCGTGTTGCATGCAGTATTTGGGACTTATACTAAAAAATTATTTGTTGTTTATTTGAAACTTAAAATTAACTGGTTGTTTTATATTTTTATTTGCTATATTTGGTCACCCTATATAAGGTGATGGTTGAAGTCATGAAAGTGGATGACATTGTTCAGGGAACAAAAATAGAGAAAAGAGTAGAGCTCAGGATAGAGCGCTAGGAACTGGATTAATTTAATGCTTCAAAATGGCTTCAAGTAATCTCCCAAGCAGCAGCCTTGTTATTACCTGGGAACCTATTCGAAATGTATGTTCTTGGTTCATGCTCCAGACCTGCTGAATAAGAAATTTTGAGGCTGAAACCCAAAAATCTATGTCTTAACAAGACTTTAAGGGTTTCCCATGCCACTGGATTTGGAACCATTGACTTTGTTGTTGCTTAGTTGCTAAGTTGTGTCCAGCTCTTTCGTGACCCCATGGACTGTAGCCCACCAAACTTCTGTGTCCATGGGATTTCCCAAGCAAAAATACTGGAGTGGGTTGCCATTTCCTTCTCCAGAGGATCTTCCTGACCTCGGGATTGAACCTGTATCTCCTGCATTGGCAGGCAGATTCTTGACCACTGAACCACCTGGGGAGCCCACCATTTACTTGGGGTGAGTATAAGATTAATGAAGGATACTAAGAAATAGTAATGATGAATTGAAATAACATAATCAGAAGACAACCAGTAGAATTATTGGTGATGTCAGATGTTTTTGAGAGACCAAGAAAGATAAAACCTAAAATTGTTTATTGAATTATGCAATTTGAGATAATTGGTTATCTTTCAGTTGAAGCAACAGCTTGATTGCATTGTGTTCAGGAGGGAATCAAAGTGAAGAAGTAGAGAAAGAATGGAATACTTTTTCTGTTAAGTTTGGTTGTAAAGGGAGAGAGAAGAGAGGGCAGTAGTTCCCTATGGAATAGGTTCCTTATAAGCTAAAGGGAAGAAACCAACATGGAAGCTGTAAAAGGAACAAAGGCAGGAATGACTGAGACTCCTTGAGGGTCATCATATTTGGTACCCATGCTGAACTCTTGGTGAACTCTGTAACGTAAAATTGCTGAATAGTTGCTGAGTTGCCGAAAGGAAAGAACAGTGCTAAGAACTGGACTATTTCTGGACTAAGGAAACCATACCTTTCTCTAGTAACAGATGAGGTATGCTCGATAACCCAGTTGAATGTACAGAACAGATTTATCCTCCAATCCAAATTCTTAGTCAACAGCTTGTGTAAGCCTGCTTGAACTTCCTCCTTTTCCCCATAAAATCTCCTATGCATTCTCCTCCACTGGGACACTATTCTGGGTTCCTCCAGAATCTGTGACCCCTGAATTGCAGTTCTAAGAACCCATATAGACTACCTTTTTGCCTCTTTATTCATGCTGCTTTCATTGACAAGGTGGAGAGAGGCTTAGGATACACAAAGAAAGTATGGAGTGCTGTAAAAAGGGGGCGGGAAAGGGACCCCGAAAACAGGCATTGTTTCAGCCATGGCTGAGAAGGTTGCCTTTTCCTGTAAGGTTCAAGGACAGTTTGCCAGTCCATGTGTAGGCATGGTGGAAGAGGCGGTCAGGATGCTGAGGGAATTCTTACTTAAGTGCTTCTATTTTTCTTGGTGAAATAGAAACATTACTGAGTCAAAAATATATGGGGTTTGGACTTAGGAGTGATGGAGGTGTGGAACATTTACTTTGTGAAGTAAGACAAACTGACTAGGGAAATGTAGCAGGCATATTAGAAAAATATTAAGAGATTGAGTTGATGATGGACAATCTTTTATTGAGTCTTAAGTGTTTTTTTTTAGTTAAGTTGAAGGCAGTCTATATATGTACTTTTAACTTCTCCTTTTTTACAAGTGCCAATAAATGAATATTGTTACTTAAGTATACTGTTTAAGAATGTCCACTTTGAATTGCCAGGTGGTTCAGTGGTAAAAGACTCCACCTGCCAGTGCAGGAGATCACGGAGATGTGGGTTCAATCCCTTGGTTGGGAATATCCCCTAGAGGACAAAATGGCAACACACTCCAGTATTCTTGCCTGGAAAATTCCGTGGACAGAGGAGCCTGGTGGCTACAGCCTATGGGGTTGCAAAGAGTTGAACATGACTGAGTTACTGAGCACACACACACACTTTGAATTGAATGAATTTGGATTCATTCATTCAACAAATATTTATTTGGTGTTATAATTATGAAAATAATAATAGGTAGCATTTTGTTCATGAGTCATATTTAACTTTTGGCTAATTGTAAGGGATCATGCTATGTACTTTGTTTTAAATCATATGTCCCATAAGTTCAGTTCAGTGGGTTAGGTAATACTGTCTTTTTAGATAAGGAAATTGGAACTGGAAAAGATTAAATGACTTATTCCTGAACACTGGGATTGCTAGTGTCCTGTCATTCCGGCGGTGCACCCTTTCCTTCTCTCCCTTCTTAGAGCCTGGGGGTTGTGGACAGCGTCTTGTATTCTAGCCGATTGCTTGAGTGGCCTGGCAGGGGAGTGGGCCACGAGCACGTGGAGGGCACTGTGGACTGGAGAGAGACACACAGCGTGGCTGAAAATCGAGAGCCTGTTGGGGTGGTCAAGGCTGAGCCTGACCCAGTGGAGTACACCCTGTGGGAGCAGCTTCCCCACTGCCTGCCCTGGAGGCCCAGTGACATTTATGTCCACAAGAAGACTGGCCTTATGGTCCAGCTGGCCTGCTGCCAGAAACTGCTAGGCCGAAGGGCTGGGAGTCAGAATGCCTGCACTGAGATCTTCATCCACCACTTGGGCCTGCCTATCATCAGTGTCATTCACATTGCCCTACAGCTGCAGGCTGGCAGCTTCAGGGCTTTGCACAAGGCTGCCGGTACCTCTGCCGTGGAGCTTGTGGATGAGCGGGAACCAGGGATGGATACAGGAGAGCTGCTGCTCCAGATCTGCAGCAACTCAACCATCCATATCCGTGTCTTCAGGGTCACAGTCAAGAAATTGAAATGAGGCTGGCCCACTTTAACCACCCACCCGCCTACAGCTAGACTCAGGTGTGGCTCTTCTTGTATTGATTACTGTCACGGACCTTCTACTAGAGCCACGTAGGAAAAAGCCTGTCCCCTTGTGGCCCAGAGAACTGTGAACTGAGAAGGCAAATACTTTTGTTGGGCCCAGGCAGTGGGTTTTCCCGAATCTTTGTGTTCTGTAACCGTTGTCCTACACAATAAACAGTTTCAAGTTGTGTTGGTGCCTGGCCACCCCACTGCAAAAAAAGAACCAGGGTTACACTTGTTTCTGTCTGCTCTCAAAACCCATAGTCTTCTCCGATGTGTTATGTTGACTGTGCTGGGTTTTGAATGTACAGAAGTGGAAAAACAGATGGGATCCCTGCCTATAGTGGACATGGTCCTTTCAGTCTAGTGTGGGAGGAAGAGGGATGTTAGACACTGAACAGATTATCACCCAAATAAATATGAAGTGATGTATTATGACAAGTGCTGTGAGTGAAAGGAGATGGGAGAGCCTATACCAGGGAAACTTCACTTGGGGGCCAGGCTTTGAATTCATTATTGTAATTATGTTATATTGTATTTGTGCATTTATGAGGGAGAGAGCATGGGTTTTGAAACAGACCTAGGTTTGATTTCCATTTGTGCGTTTGGTATTTTTGTGACCTTGTGCAAGTTGATGAACGTCTCTAAAGCTCACTTTTCTCATCCATAGTGAAGATTCAGTAGGTCTTACGTTAAAGGCAGTAGCTTGTTTGGTGCCATGGAAAGTGGTAAATTAATGCAGTGGTTTTTAATCTTTGGCATTTAATATTCCAGAGAAATGCTGGAGTAACTTTGGGAATGGATATATCAGTTATTTTCCTAAGTACAGGGAGATTAAAAATATAGTTACTAATTATCACCATTTGTTTCAAAAAAAAGTAAGACTTTTTAAAAAAGCTTTTTATTTTGAAATATGTAAGGCTATTTTAATATCTGTTCCCTTCCCCCAGAGGTAGGATAGTTCGTATCTCAGAATAAAGGGCAGTCTTTTTTAAAGGGAGATTTGTGTATTTAAGTTTTTTTCCATGATTATATTATTTTAAAGCATTTTGAAGAATATATTAAAGATAAATCTGATTTAGGCTGTGATGATTTTGTATATAATGAGCAGATTGCATTGAAACACATATCTTTTCTGCCATTAACAGATATGACAGCTTGCAAATCTGTTGGATAAAATTACTAATTTGATCCAAACTCTAAATCACTCAGATTTAATTTCATTTATTGCTCCTTTATAAATGCAGCCTAAAAAAAATGCTCAGCATTGAAATAGCTGTGTATAGCAAGATTACATTAAACAATTTTTTTTTAATTGGAGGACAATTGCCTTACAATATTCTGTTGGTTTCTGCCATATAGCAACATGAATCAGCCACAGGTATATGTATGTCCCCTCCCCCTTAAGATTACATGTGGTAAGTAAATATAAGTATCATAAAAGATTCTCCAGTTATAGAATCTTTTTTTGTAAAGATTAAATCAGTCTAATAACTCGTAAATTTTGACTTTTGAAGTATTTGTGAAGGTGACTAGGATTATAAAGTAGAAGAAATAAATATGACAATTATTTTTTTTGTTTGAATTTCTAGTTTACTCAGGTACTAACGCTATATTGTTTCTCTATCTCTTCTTTTTCTTTAAGGAATATATACATGCTTCAAAGCCAAAAGCTCAGGAAAGTGAACTGAAAATTAGTGCTGTGTTTTCAGTCAGTGACAGTCCTCTTGGTAAGAAGCAGAACTGTAAGTTAGTTACGATCTGATTCTGTTATATTCTGATTAGTAGAATGGATGGAAAGTACCTCCTCATGTAAGTCTGTTTTCTTCCTTTAGACAAAGCAGTGCTTTTCAGGCTGGCTGGCTGGTCTTGACCACAATTTTAAAAAGTGGAATATAATTACAGTTGATCCTTGAACACATGGATTTGAATAGGTGCAGATCAACTTATTTGGGTGATTTTTTTCAATAAATATAGTACCAATATTTTCATTTTATAGATCTGTAAATTAAGTATGGGGAAATTTTTATGTTCAGTTGGAAATCGCAGTATGTGAAATCAGAGGAATTAGAGTTTGAGTCCTGATTCTATCCACAGTTTCATCTGCCTGCCCTTGGATGGGTCATTTGTCTGTTCTTTTGTTTTTGAGGCAGAGATAGCAGGACACAGATTTTCGACTGCATGGGGTTGGCACCCCAGCCCCTGAGTTGTTCATGGGTCAACTATATATCAGAGTGTGATGCATATAGTGAGGAAACATATCATTTCATAAACTATTGTTTCAGCTGTTTAGTTTTGTATGCCTGTTCACATGCATACAGATCTACGTGTGTGTCTCCTGGGTAGTAATGTGAGGTGTGGTGCTTTCTGTGTGTCATGGGCAAATAAATTGGAAACCACCTGTTCTGGAGCGGTTCCTTGTCTCAGTATTGCATTTCCAGACTGAGGGAATTTGTCCTAAAAAATAGAGAATGTGTATATGTTCATGTTGATATGAAAGCTTTATTTTCTGTTTGTTTCTTTTTCTTATTTTGTTTTTATAGCTCAACAGTTGACCCCAGGCTTTCAGCTTTCTCTTGCATCATCTGGCCCAAATGTATCGCTTCCTCCAGTTCCAGCTGTAGCTCTTCAGGTTTTTTGCTCTGGTTGTAAAAAAATGCTTTATAAGGGTCAAACTGCATTTCATAAGACAGGATCTACTCAGCTCTTTTGCTCCACAAGGTGCATCATTGGACATTCTTCATCTGTCTGCCTACTACCTCCTCCCAAGAAAACCTGTGCAAACTGCTCAAAGTATGAGATTCTTAATTATATCTTTTTATTTTTTTAGTGTATTTAGTTCAAACATACTATTGCTACTTTAAATCTCTTTAGCACATTTCTTTGGAAATATTTTTTAGCTAATTGAGAAATTTGCAAATTCTAAAGTTTATAAAGTTAAATAAGTGACTTGATGTAAAAAAGGATTGCCTAAACCAGTTTTCCTATGTGTTTCAATTTAAATTTTACTAGAAAGGAATAAACTATTTGTGAGAAATTGCAGGACCATGTATATATTGTATGCCTGTTGTAATTGTAGACAACCATTCAAAAATATTTGTTATCTTGAAAGTTACTGAAGTATAGAATGAAATAATATCACCCTTATAATAGTATATGAAAGTTACTTAATTTTATAGAAGGTAATTGGCCACAAAAATAAGGCATTTATTCCTGAGAAGTCCTTATGAGCTTTTTTTGGAGGTCACTGTTGCCTTGTAATATAGCGTAGATGAAGAGAGAGGAAGAAATAGCAACAGAGTCCTATAAACTTCTTTCTTGGGAATTACTTGGTGGTCCAGTGGTTAGGACTCTGCGCTTCCAGTGCAGGGGGCATGCGTTTGGTCCCTGGTTGGGGAACTAGGTAAGATCCTGGATGCTGGGCACGGTGCGGCCAGAAAAACAAAAAAATAATAAAATTAATAATAATTAGTCATAAACTTAGTAAGTTTGAAGAATTTGGCGTGTTTTGCCTATTTGTGTGGTAGTATAATTCTAGGAATATAGTGAATTGTGGAGTAGTCACTAATGTGGAGCAAGAAACGAGCTTGGTTTTAGATTGTATTAGTAGCTCTATCACTTACTAGCTGTATGACCTTGGGCTAGATATTTAACTTTTCTCAGCCTCAGTTTGTTCACTTCCTGAGGTTTTATTTATTTATTTATTTTTATATAAATATAACAGGGTGTTTTATTCATAACCTGACAATGTAGTATAAAAGTCCCAGTCTATGGATCACTGGGTCACTTTCATAATAAATTCGTCAAAGCTTGGGGATTCAAAACTATTTTTATTTTTATTTTTTTAATTTAATTTATTTTTTTTTAATTTTTATTTTTACTTTATTTTACTTTACAATACTGTATTGGTTTTGCCATACATTGACATGAATCAGCCACGAGTGTACATGAGTTCCCAATCCTGAACCCCCCTCCCACCTCCTACCCCATATCATCTCTCTGGATCATCCCCGTGCACCAGCTCCAAGCATCCTGCAAACTAATACAGCCACTATGGAGAACAGTGTGGAGGTTCCTTAAAAAATTGCAAATAGAACTGCCTTATGACCCAGCAATCCCACTGCTTGGCATACACACTGAGGAAACCAGAATTGAAACACATGTACCCCAATGTTCATTGCAGCACTGTTTATAATAGCCAGGACATGCAAACAACCTAGATGTCCATCAGCAGATGAATGGATAAGAAAGCTGTGGTACATATACACAATGGAATATTACTCAGCCATTAAAAAGAATACATTTGAATCAGTTCTAATGAGATGGATGAAACTGGAGCCGATTATACAGAGTGAAGTAAGCCAGAAAGAAAAACACCAATACAGTATTCCTCAGGTTTTAATAAGAAAGTGTTTGCACAGGACCTAGCACATAGCAAATGCTTAATAAGTGGGATCCTATTATTTTAAATAATAAATTTGATATTTTGTATAATTAACATATAATTTGTGACCACTGTTTTGTCTCTGCTTGGTTATGTTGACCTTAGGTATCTAAAAGTAGATCCTATTAAAATGGAAATCCCCAATTAAAAGGAAAGAGAAATTTAAAAATATTTTACTTAAATATTCAAATTTACTTCTGTTACAAAATGCCCAATACCTTACTTTAACTTTTTATGTCATTCTCATGAAACTGATCTGGAAGAATAAATTCTCCTCTGTCTCCCAGTTTGCTCAAGGTCGTGTCCACTGAGTTGGTGATGCTATCTAACCATCCCGTACGATTTCATTCTCTGTCACCCCCTTTTCTTTCTGCCTCAGTCTTTCCCAGTATCAGGGTCTTTTCCAGTGAGTTGGCTCTTTGTATCAGGTGGCCGAAGTATTGGAGCTTTAGCTTCAGCAGTGGTCCTTCCAATGAATATTCAGGGTTGATTTCCTTTAGGATTGACTGGTTTGATCTTGCAGTCCAAGGGACTCTCAAGAGTCTTCTCCTGCACCACAGTTTGAAAGCATGAATTCTTTGGTGCTCAGCCTTCTTTATGGTCCAACTCTCACATCCATACATGACTACAGGGAAAACCAAATTTAGTTTTCTGTTTTTAGGTGTTCAGCTTCAATATATAAAATAACAAGAGGAAGTTAATTAAATTTTACTTTATCTTATTTTTTGACCAAGTCACGTGGTACATGGGGTCTTAGTTCCACCCAAGGATTGAACCCATGCCCCCTGTAGTAGAAATGTGGAGTCATAACCACTGGACCGAGGAAGCCCAAATTAATGAAATTTGAAAGAATATAACATGACTTATACATCCAAATACATATTGTTAAGAGTAGTCACTCTTGTCATTGGCTTTTTACCACAGTACTGTTGTTGAGAAAAATTTTTTGTCTCCTGATTTGGCATTGCCTTCAGAGACTGTGAAACATTCCTTTAGGCTAAGGTAGGTGATAAATCTATCCTTTCAGCTGGGGTTTGATTTTTGCAAGTTGCCAAAAGTTACTTGATGTCTTACCAACTGACTGTTCTAGATAATTAAACTGAGTCATACTGTTAAACATGATATCTGACTATAAAATTAAAAAGTTGTACTTAGAGTTCTTATAAACTAAATGAGAAATTAGAAAAAGTGTTTGAGCCATGTTGATGTTGGAAGAGGTATAGTTTTTCTAAGGTAAATGTTTAGGTGTAGCATATACATTTGGATGTGTAAGGTTTAGAATGCATTTATATTCATATGCACAGATTTTCATTAAAAAGTCATCCTCACTGGTATATGTATGTATACATGGCACTTGTAGGTTTTCATTATTAAATGAAATTCTTAATTGCTTTGATTTTAGTAGAAGAATCACTTTTCAGTATTAATATTTCATGTGCATATAAGCATATCCACTTGGTCCTCAAGATTCACTATTTTTTTATTAAGGCTGAGTTATAGAAAATTAAAGTAGTGCTCTGTCGCCTTTGAAATTCTTTTGTAGTTTACCATAGAATAGTTAAGTGTGATGAAGGTACAGGATGGAAGGTAGAATAGTAGGATGAACTGTGTGGATGATAGAATCAGACTGCCTTGATTTACATTCTGGCTTCACTGCTTACCCAGCTGAATGACAAGCTATTTAACCTTTCTGATTTGGTCTCCCAATAATACTTACCTTATAGATTTTTTTGTGATCATTAGATTGGATAATTTGAGTAAAGAGAACAGTATCTGGCACATAGTAATTACCCAGTACATTATTATAGTACATAATATTATTGCCATTATTATTCTTTACTATGTGGCCTGCACTAGTGTTTCTAATTAATGACTATTTCCTTCAGTTTTTATACTTGTCAGAAGAACGGCAATAACTTAGCCTCTGCTTTTACTGGCAGTGCTTATTGTAACAGTGAGCTCTCACAAAGTAACTCTAGGAGTCTCATAGAAGAACTCAGTTATTTCTGTTCTTTTTTTCTCATTCTTATTTCCATCTGTCCTCTGATACCAAGCCTTAATAACCCTTTTGTATGTCATTTGTTTCTTGGATCTTCTCAGTTACAGTGAAGTTTTCTATATCATGCTAACTTTTAATGCAAATCTTTGATAATTTATGTTTCTCAAATCTTACATTTGACTAAAAATTTTTTTTTCATTCATTGTTTCATTTATGTTTCTACTCTTGGCAGCTACTGGCTCATAAGAGGACAAGTGTTTTGTGGTCTGGAGTTGTGGGATGGACACTTGGTCTTTTTGGCTCCAGTAGATGAAACTTGGTTGGAACTGGAAGCCTCAATGTTTTTTTCATGAGCATCTGGCTGGATATCTTTTAAATGTAATTCTCCCTCAACACATCTATAAATTAAGTTTTATGAACTCCATTTTATACATGAGGAAATTGAGCCAGTAATTGCCCATTGCCTCACTCATTGTCCCTCTCAGCTGAGAAGTAATAGAACTAATCATCAAACCCAGTTTTCCAGAAGCCTTTCCCAGGGCCAGCCATTTTCTACTTATACAATAGCTGCCCTTAGTAAATGTAGTTATTTTAGCTCACAAAGAGGAAGAAATTACAATTAGGAAGAACACATTTCATTTTGCCTTTGTTATTTATTTTTAGAGACATTTTAAATCCAAAGGATGTGATCACAACCCAATTTGAAAATTCCTCTCCCAGCAAGGATTTCTGCAGCCAATCATGCCTTTCTTCTTATGAGCTAAAGAGAAAACCTGTTGTTACCATATATACCAGTAGCATTTCAACTAAGTGCAGTATGTGTCAGAAGAATGCTGATGTAAGTTCTGTTTCGTCTTTATTGAGATTCTGTTCACAGATCAGAGGTTTTCTACTGGCTCTGCTTACTTTGTGTCTGTGTGTGTTTTTCTTTCCTAGATTCGATTTGAAGTTAAATATCAAAATGTGGTACATGGTCTTTGTAGCGATGCCTGTTTTTCAAAATTTCATTCTGCCAACAACCTCAGCATGAACTGCTGTGAGAACTGTGGGAGCTACTGCTACAGTAGCTCTGGTCCCTGCCAGTCCCAGAAGGTGTTTAGTTCCACAAGTATCACGGCATATAAGCAGGTACGAATAGCCGTCTCGTGTGCTCCGCAGGCTGCGCCTTTCCAGATGGCGGCACAGGCACCAAGTGCAGAAGAGAGTGAGCTCTTCCCACCAATTGACCCTGGTGTGTGATTTCCTCTCCAGAAAAATGGGGTAGATTCTGAAACTGTAAGGGTTGATTTTGATAGTAAGATAATATAGATGAACTAGATCATTCTTTAGGGTTTCCTTCATGGCCACGAAGTCACAAACATAATTTCATGGTTTACTGTGATTCTAAATTTTGTGCTCTATTGATAATGAAGAAAACTCCTTATTATTGTGGATAAACTATGACCAAGAGTTAAAAAATGATACAATCAGCAAATATAAAACATATCTTTTTCATTTTAGAAAGTATGTATTTTAAGTGTGTTTTGGAATTAATTTGTCATTATTTTGGCAACATTGCTTTATTAGGATGCTTTAGGTATTTTTTTTTGCATTTTTCTGTTTTCCAACTGCCTTTCTTTTACTTTAGCCAATTTTTATTTATTAGTTTTGTTACTAAATGTATTAATTTGTCAATTTAATCATTGCTGAGTAAAATGGGGTCTTTAAAAGTTATTTATTTAAGAAATAAACTGAAATTTTATTTTTATTTATTTTTTGGCTGTGCCATGTGACATGTGGGATCTTAGTTTCCTGACCAAGGATTGAGCCTGTGCCCTCTGCATTGGAAGCACAGAGTCTTACTCACTGGACTGCCAGGGAAGTCCTGAAAAAAAGAAGTTATTATTTTCAAAAAACATGTAAATGATAATTAAATATTTTTTTTCAGTTAGGGAGTTTGGTTTAATTCCTCTGAGCAGTTGGTAATGGACATTCATCTTCATAAAGTATCCTTTTTCTAGGAACTTAGCCACTTTTGGCAGTCTGCTTACTATTTTTGCAAGAATAGAATCCATGTTATATGTGTATGTATGTGTGTGTGTGCGTATATATAGTCCCCAAATCAGTTCCATTCCTAATTTTGTTACTGGTATTGTATTCTGTCCACTGTGTAAGTGATGTTCCTCTTTTACCCAGAAGATTATGTAAAGAAACTTTGCAATTTATGTTTTCCTACTTTTTACTTCCCTGTGTAATTTATTAGTGAAAGATTTTACAGTGTGCCAGTGACAGTATAGGGTAGTGGTTAGGAGCCTGGACTTTGGATCCAGATGAAGTAAGTTAAATCTCCTACTTTTCTGTTTTTTGTTTTTTTCTGGTTAAGTTAATTAAAGTTACAGTTTGTTAATATAATTTTTTAAAGTATCTCACTGTGTTATTGGAAGGATTTTATGGTACAGTGTAAATAAAATTGCTTAGTATGGCGCCTGGCTCATGATGAGCACTCAATAAGTAATAATATTTTTAATTTATATAAATGGTGGGCATTATTATTGTGTTTCTTAAAACATGAATAAACTTACAGGCAAATTTTATTGTGAAACTCAGCTTGAAAAACAGGTAGTTCTGCAGAATCTCCTAATATACATTAAACTTCTTTTTTGTCTCCTGCTAAAGAGTTTTACTAGTTAAATAACCTTCAAGGTGGTAGACTCTCTCTTAGACTGATGTCCAAGTCTCTCCTGGGGGTGGTCCTTAGGTTTGTGGATTACTTGGTCTCTGATTATTTGTGATAAGAAAAGTATGTTATGACTAATTAATTCATTATTTTTAATGTATTTTGTTGTTACTAATATATTTGAATAGTTACTAATTTTTTTCAGTTTTTATTTTACAGACATACTTCACAAATACTGTGAGTTTGGTTCTAGGCCACTGCAATAAAGGAAGAGTATATTAGCAATTCTTATATACATATATACACACAAGTATAATGTATATGTATACACACATATATATCATTTATATATATATTTGGTTTAAAGAGGTATGTTTCAGGTCTCATTGGGTCCTTTCAAAAAGTGAACAACTTACCTTTAAATAATTCCAAGATGGTATTTGTAGAGTTTTCATCAGTTAAGAGTTTTAGAGGCATAATTGAGTTCATCCAGTTTCTGTAGCTAGTAAAGCAGCTTACTAGGTAACTAACTTATTCAGAATGTGTCTTTTCCTCACCTTTAGAAAGAGAGCGTTTATAGGCATACCTCAGAGATACTACATGTTCATTTCCAGACCACCACAGTAAAGCAAATATTGAAATAAAGTGACGCATGAATTTTTGGTTTCCCAGTGCATAAAAAAGTTTATTTACATTATACTGTGTAAATACTAGGCTGTGTGCAGTGGAATTATGTCTTAAAAAATAATGTGCATACCTTAATTTAAACATACTTTATTGCTTAAAAATGCTAACCATTCATTTGAGCCTTCAGAGAGTCATAATCTCTTTGCTAGAAGAAGGTCTTGCCTTGATGTTAATGGCCGCTGACTGCTCAATGTGTTGATTACTAAAGGTTGGGGTGGCTGTGGCAGTTTATTAAAATTAGACAACAATGAAGTCTGCTGCATGGATTGACTCTTCCTTTCATAAACCGTTTCTCTCTAGCCATACAATGCTGTTTGATAGCGTTTGACCCAAAATAGAACTTCTTTCAAAATGGGCGTCAATCCTGTCAAACCCCATCACTGCTTTATTAAACCAAACTTACATAATATTCTAAATCCTTTGTTGACATTTCAACGATCTTTGCAGCATCTTTACAGGAGTAGATTTCATCTCAAGGAATCACTTTTTTGTGAGCATTAAAGTTTTATGATGAGATAGCAGAAACTGAGTCACATCGCTGGGCTCCACTTCTAAGGCTGGTTCTCTTGCTGTTTCTGCCAATCTTCAGGGGCTTCTGCAGTGGCTCAGCGGTAAAGAATGGCCTGCAGTACAGGAGCCTCAGGAGACACGGGCTCGATCCCTGGGTCGGGAAGATCCCCTGGAGGAGGGCATGGCAACCCACTCCAGTATTCTTGCCTGGAGAATCCCATGGACAGTGGGGCCTGGTGGGCTGCAGTCCATGGGGTGGCAAAGAGTCGGACACAACTGAAGCGACTTCACACGCACAGTTACTTTATCCACTGAAGTCTTAAATCCCTCAAAGTCATCCTTGAAAGTTGGAGTCAACTTCTTCTAGACTCCTGTTAATGTAGATATTTTGACCTTTTCCCATGAATCACTATCTAGAATGGTGAATCCTTTCCCGAAGGCTTTTCATTTACTTTGTCCAGATCTGTCAGAAGAATCACTATGGCAGGAATAGCCTTATAAAATGTATTTCTTAAATAATGAAACTTGAATTTGATCCATGGGCTGCAGAATGGATGCTTTGTTAGCAGGCATGTTTTCAGGCAACATTAATCTCATTGTACATCTCTGTTAGAGCTTTTGTGTGACCAGTTGCATTGTCATTGAACAGTAGTATTTTGAAAGGAATCTTTTTTTCTGAGGAGTTGGTCTCAACAGTGGGCTTCGAATATTCAGTAAACCGTGTTGTCAATAGATACACTGTCATCTAGGCTTTGTTGTTCCATTTACAGAGCACAGGCAGAGTAGAATTAGCCTTATTCTTAAGGGCCTTAGGATTATTAGAATGATAAGTGAACATTGGCTTCCACTTCAAGTTACCAGCTGCATTAGCCCCTAACAAGAGAGTCAGCCTTTCCTTGAAGCTTTGAAACCACGCATTGGCTTCTCTGTAGGATGAAAGTCCTAGATGGAGTCTTCTTCCAGTGGAAGGCTATTTCATCTGTGTTGAAAATCTGTTGTTTAATGTAGCCACCTTTGTTAACGATCTTAGCTGGATCTTCTGAATAGCTCGTAGTTTCTGCATCAGCACATGGTGCTTCCCATTGTACTTGGATGTTATAGAGATGGTGTCTTTCCTTAAAACTCATAAACCAAGCTCTGCCCACTTCAAAATTTTCTGCTGAAGCTTCCTCACCTGTCTCAGACTTTGTTGAATTGAAGAGTGGTAGGGCCTTGCTTGGAAAAGGCAGTGGCAACCCACTCCAGTACTCTTGCCTGGAAAATCCCATGGGCTGAGGAGCCTAGTAGGCTGCAGTCCATGGAGTCGCACAGAGTCAGACACAACTGAAGCGACTTAGCAGCAGCAGCAGGGCCTTGGTTTGGGTTAGGCTTTGATTTAAGGGAACATTGTGGTTGCTTTGATCTTTTCAGACACTAAAACTTCCTCCATATCAGCAGTAAGACATTTTTGCTTTCTTAACATCTATGTGTTCACTGGAGCAGCAGGTTTAATTTCCTTCAAGAACTTCTCCTTTGCATTCAGAACTTGGCTTACTGGCACAAGAGGCCTCGCTTTAGGCCTGCCTCAGCTTTTTATGTCTTCCTCTCTAAGTTTAATCATTTCTAGCTCTTGATTTGAAGTGAAAGATACGTGACTCTTCCTTTCACTTGACTATCTGAAGACCATTGTAGGGTATTAATTAGCCTAATTGAAATATTATTGTGTCTCAGGGAATAGGGAGGCTTGAGGAGAGGGAGAGTGACGGGAAATGAGCAGTCAGTGTAGGAGTCCGAGCACATACAACATTTACCAGTTAAGCTTGGCTTAAATGGCTGTGGCTCATGGCAGCCCCAAAGTAGGTACAATGGTAACGTTAAAGATCACTGATTACAGACAACCATAACAAAATAATGAAACAGTTTGCAATATTGCGAGATTTACCAAAAATGTGTCACAGTGAGCAAAGGCTATTGGGAAAATGGCACTGATAGACTTGCTTGATGCAGATTGCCACCAAATCTTCCATTTGTGAAAAATGTAGTATCTGCAAAGCATAATAAAGTGAAGCACAATGAAATGAAGTATGCCTGTATTAGTAGATGAAAGAACTTATTTTTCCCACATCCCAGTTTTAGGAAAACCTATACTTAGTGTAGCTGCTATCATTGTCAAATATCATGCTCAAATATTTTAGCCAAAGGCTTTGGTTGTAGGTAGCGTTTCCTTTTTTCTTTCCTTAGAGCATATATATATATGTATGCTTGTACTCGGTATTTAAATGTTACTTTATTTTAATAGAATTCAGCCCAAACTCCTCCGTATGCCTTGGGGAAATCATTGAGGCCCTCAGCTGAGATGATTGAGACTACGAATGACTCAGGGAAAACAGAGCTTTTCTGCTCTATTAATTGCTTATCTGCTTACAGAGTTAAGACAGTTACTTCTTCAGGTAATGTTTAATTCCATACATGTATAGATTTTGTAACTATTGAAGAGGAATGTAACTGCTTTTTCTTTTTTCACTTTATTACAAAACTAAAGCAATCTGTGTGGTTTAAATAAAGACCCAAGGTTGCTTTAGTTTCAAAGAGCTGATTTTTTTTTTAAGGTTTTTTTGATGTGACCATTAAAAAAAAATTTCATTGAATTTATTACAATATTTTCTGTATTATGTTTTGTTTTTTGGCCACAAGACATGTGGAATCTTAGTTCCCCAAGCAGGGATCGAACCCACACCCCCTGCATTGGAAGGTGAAGTTTTAACCACTGGTTGCCAGGGAAGTCCCTCAAAGAGCTGATTTTTAAGCAACAAAGTTTTTCATTGATTTTCTTGATCAAAGTATTTATTTTGTAATTTCATACGTGAAAAGAGAGAAAAACACATGTATGTTCCAAGTTAATTTTTGTGTAAGTGGGACTTAATTGTAGTTAGCTGTACCTGTTACTATAATGTTCTTTCATTTTTGTTTTGCATATTACTGAATATTTGATATTTTTACTCCCCTAATACATTTTTGGTTTCTTTGTTCATCTATGTAACTTAGTCATTGGTTTTTGGTTTTTGTTACCAAGGCGTCCAGGTTCTGTGCCATAGCTGTAAAACTAAAGCAATCCCTCAGTATCACCTGGCTATGTCCAATGGAACAATACACAGCTTCTGCACCTCCAGTTGTGTGGTGGCTTTCCAGGTACGACCTTATACTGTCTGACCAGGTACTGTACCCTTGCAGTTCTCTTAGGCAGTGGTCTGTGGCAAAATGTTAACTGCTGAAGGGACCATCCTTATCAAAGATTAAGCTTCAGTTAGGAAGAAAAGAGATTCTGTTCAGTTATAGTCCAGGAGGCCATTTCTGCAAAATGTCTGAGCCCAAGATTTGAGCTTTAGTCCTTCTTTATTCAGCGTTCTCACCTAAACTACCTTTCTCTTTCACTTTCTCCCTTGGCTGTCTCCCTTTCAAAAGAATGGAAGTAGGCTGTGGTTTGGATAGGTGGCATGGTGATGGGCTCCTGTGTCCCTTCCTCTCATCCTGGGCCAGATACATCATGACTCGTGGCACAGAATTGGAAGCCTCCACTTGTCCCATTCTCTCCTTACTCTCTAACACACAGAGAAAGGGTAGAGTTCAGTGATCCCCCTGGGTGGGAAATCCCTGATGTGGTATCCTTGGCCCCAGGGAGAAAGCAAAGTGTCCACTGTGCTCTTAATAGCTAGGAGATTCTGGTTGGTAATTAGGTGTGCAGGTGGAGGGAAAGGAGAGGCCTACTCTTATTTATTAGAGTCATGTACTAGAGATCTTTGTCTGGAAAGCCTGAATTTTAGTCTGCAGCCTTTTTTTTTTTTTGCAACCTTTTAGTGTTAGATTCCTCAGTCCTATTCTGGGAATATGCCATTTCAACTCTTCCTGTGAACTCCTTAGGAAAACTTTGCAGAAACATTGGGGGAAATTAATTTATTAAAATGAGAAAATGAAAATGACCAAGTTATCTTATTTCTTACTTGATACAATCTTTGCCTTATCTGTATTTATTCAGAATGTATTTAACAAGCCAAAAGGAGCACACTCTTCGGCAGTGCCCGTATCTCATACCCAAGTGATTATAAGCCCACCCTCTGGGTCAGCAGTGTCAGCCGGAAGAGGTCACACTTCTGCCTTTACCCCCCGCTCCGTCGGTGGCTCTGTTGCAACCGGTCTCCAGCCTCCTGCTCAGTTCCAGCAAGTTGCTTTAACCCACAGGATTGTCAGACTCAGATGTCAGCACTGTAACTATCTGTTCGCGACAAAACCAGAACTTCTTTTCTACAAGGTAAAGAGAGATTGTAGAAGGGATTGAATATATGAGTTTATCCAATAGAAGCATCTTTGACAGTCACTCAGTTTGCTTTGAAGTGAAAAAGAAAAAGATTTCTTAAAAATAAAGCAACACTTTAATTAGATATTAATGACTATTCTTCCTCTGCAGGGGAAGATGTTTCTGTTTTGTGGCAAGCTTTGCTCTGATGAATACAAAAAGAAAAACAGAGTTATGGCAATGTGTGACTACTGTAAACTACAAAAAATTATAAAGGAGACTGTACGATTCTCAGGGGTTGATAAGCCATTCTGTAGTGAAGGTAAGAAAAAAAGCTCAGTTGTAGCCACAGAGCATGTGGTGGTTATGAAGTAACTCGTGATGAGTTGGGGTATTAATCCACAATTAATTTTCAAGAAATTTCTTTTTTGAGGTATAATTTGAAGCTTTTTTATTGAGTTTATAGTTAACTCACTTCTAAGTCTATCCTTTTAAGTGTTATAATAATCTCAATAAAGAAAACCTTTCCAAATATAATTAGAACAATGGTATTAGTATGGAGTATAGAAAATCTCTTTGTAAGTTTAACTTCAAAGATCATTTTTTGTACCCTTTCATAAACGGAGTACTTGGGCAATTACTGCTTCTCGGCTTAAGGAACTTTTATACCTCTTATGTTTCTGAATATAGATAACCTAATATTTAGAGTGTATGTTTCAAAGGTGATATGAGTTTGTTTTGTGAATACAGATAGGACTATCTTTTAACCTAGAGCCAAATAATTGTGTCCAGATTTAGAAGTTAGCTTAAGGCTGGTATTACTGAAGACTGTAGAAATTCACTTCACTGCCTTCGGGTTAATGTAAACTTGATGTATCTTCCTTTTATCCTTCTGGTTCTCAGTTTGCAGATTCCTCTCTGCCCGTGACTTTGGAGAACGATGGGGAAACTACTGTAAGATGTGCAGTTATTGTTCACAGACATCCCCTAATTTGGTAGAAAATCGACTGGAGGGCAAGTTAGAAGAGTTTTGTTGTGAAGATTGCATGACCAAATTTACTGTTCTGTTTTATCAGGTAAATATATACCTCTTTGACTTTCTGAAGTTGGTACAGTTATTTTCTATGTAAAATATATTCAGATCATGTGAAGAGAAATTGGTTGTTTAGAACTAGGTAAATAAATAAATTATGGGCTGTGAGCTCCTAAAGCAAAATTCAGTTGGCTACAAACATGAAATCTTTGGGGTCAAGAAGACAGGATTTTTGGAGATTTGATTGTTGTTTGGGGAACTGTTCCTTTTATTTTTTGCTTTCCTGTAAGGCACATGGATCTTATTTATAACTTTTAGTTATTTCTAGTTGGAATTTTACACAGTTATGTTGCCTTAAGTGGCTCTCTCATTCAGAAGTAGTTCTGAGGAACTTGAAGTGAGCCTTTGCTCTCACTTCATGAGTTAAATGACTCTGACCTCCCTACCCTTCATCGACCTTCTTTTTTTAAAAATTACTTTTTTGAAAGCCCAACAACAAAAGCTGCAATTAATTAAACCACTAATACATGGCTTGTGCTTCATAAATATTATTTCATTTAATCTTCACCACGTTCCTTGGTGGCTCAGATGGTAAAAGACTGTGCCTGCAGTGCAGGAGATGTAGGTTTGACCCCTGGGTCGGGAAGATCACTGAAGAAGGAAATGGCTACCCACTCTAGTTTTCTTGCCTGGAGAATCCCATGGACAGAAGAGCCTGGTGGGCTACAGCCCATGAGGTTGCAAAGAGCTGGACACAACTAAGTGACTAACACTTTCACAATCCTGAGAGATAAGGTATAGTATTGCTATTGTTAGGTTGTTCTGGTATTGCCTGTTAATAAATAAGGAAAAAGAATAAGGTCTGGGGAGGTTATGTAATGTTCCCATGAAGAATTTGGTAGCAGAGGAAGAGCTCCTGTAACACTCCAGTAAAATCACCTGTTTACTTGTTTACCTACCTAAAATATAGTTTTCTTTGAGAGAAGGTATGTCATTTTCATAATTATGTGACTAGGACCTATCTCAATGCTCAAGACGAAGGAAACCTAGTTAGATATTTGTCGAATGAATCAAAGTCTTTATGACTACAAAGCCCATATTTTTTTTTTTAACTTATTTTATATTGGAGTATAGCTGATTAACAATGATGTATCAGTCCAGGTGCACAGCAGAGTGACCAGAGCCCATATTCTTTATACTGCAGTAGGCTGCCTCTTAACCTTAAAAAAAAAACAAACACTATCTTTTGATTCCTTCACCAGTAATTTTGAAAACAGGAGATCAATTTTTATATCCTCTCAAGTGAGGGCATCTATATAAAACGAATAGTGTATATATTTTTGACTACAATATCTTAAGGTAGGAACCTTATGTTTTGTGATCTCAATTGACTCGCATTCTGTTTTCATAGTTCCTTCTGGTTTTATGATTAGTGTTATATTTTCATTATTTTATAGTTTTCAGCCTATCCTGTTTCACATTTCTTTCTCAGATGGCCAAGTGCGATGGTTGTAAACGACAGGGAAAGCTAAGTGAGTCCATAAAATGGCGAGGAAACATCAAACATTTCTGTAACCTGTTTTGTGTTTTGGAGTTTTGTCATCGTCAGCAAATTATGAATGACCCTTTTTCACAAAATAAAGGTAAAATTAAACTTGGCTAATGGGATCTTTCTGTCAGTGCTAAGTTACTGTCAGCACTCAAAGTTGTAAATAATAACAAAATTTCACTGCATTCAGATAGCCTAAATTTACTTAAATTTTCCTTTAAGAATCCTTAAAGATTGCCTTAGTGGGCAAATTAATCTTGATGCTTTTTGTTTTCAAAATCAAACATCCAAGGAGTCAATAAATATGTAAGCAAAAATTTTTTAGGAAAATTAGATTTGCTTGCTTTTGATTGAATTTATCTGTATATAAATAACTTACACTAAGTGATATATTGCTATTCAGTTATAAAGCAGAAATAAAAATAGAAAATCAGGGCAAACAAAGGAAGAGGATATATTAATATGGTGGCTGTTACTGGTGTAAGATTTGATTCAGAGCTTGTTCGTAGCCAAGGGAAAAAGAACAACACATTAATTATATCAGAAAAAATAAAGTAGACCAGTTCTTCGTGGGTAGCAAAGCTTTTCCTGGCTAAGAATAAAATAATTTTGCAAGTAGGACAGCTAATGTGGTCAAAATATCCAGATGAATAGATATGTGGCATGTTCTGAAAGTAGCTCTCTGAAGTAGCACTTCTCTGAGTTAGGCTAAAAACATTTGATGTTATGTTCTCTCATCAAAGCCTGGAGTGCTCCTGAATTGACAGAATTCATATGCTCTGGCTTTATGGTGTGGCCTTTGTCTACTTTTGCAATCTTATTAATCATCACCTTAACCACATATGCTTTGTGCTAATCTTTTGTGTTATCATCCATTCCCTAAGACCAGTAATGGTGGAATTTTCATTCTATAATGTGGGTTAACAAAATCAGTGTTCTTATGTGGATGGAGAGCTACGTCACCAACTTATTCATAAAAATTATCAGGTTAAATTTTTATTTGAATCAAGCTTTAGGTGTAGAAATTTTAACATTCACTAATGGAAAAGTCCGGTTAATCCTGAAGCCGATAACTATATTTTTACACATTGAGTATCATTTGAAGTTTCTAATTTTAGAGAATTAAGCACCCTTTAAGTCCTAGTGAACACTAATCTAAACAGGATCACCCAACATTCAGTTCAGTTCAGTTCAGTTGCTCAATCGTGTCTGACTCTTCGCGACCCCATGGACTGCAGCATGCCAGGCCTCCCTGCCCATCACCAACACCTGGAGTTTACTCAGACTCATGTCCATTGAGCCGGTGATGCCATCCAACCACCTCATCCTCTGTCGTCCCCTTCTCCCGCTTTCAATCTTTCCTAGCATCAGGGTCTTTTCACATGAGTCAGTTCTTCGCATCAGGTGGCCAAAGTATTGGATTTTCAGTTTCGACATCAGTCCTTCCAGTGAATATTCAGGACTGATTTCCTTTAGGATGGACTGGTTGGATCTCTTTCCCGTCCAAGGGACTCTTTAAGAGTCTTCTCCAACACCAGAGTTCAAAAGCATCAGTTCTTCGGTGCTCAGCTTTCATTATAGTCTGACTATCACATGCATACATGACCACTGGAAAAACTGTAGCCTTGACTAGACAGACCTTTGTTGACAAAGTAACGTCTCTGCTTTTCAATATACTGTCTAGGTTGGTCATAACTTTTCTTCCAAGGAATAAGCGTCTTGTAATTTCATGGCTGCAGTCACCATCTGCAGTGATTTTGAAGCCCCAGAAAATAAAGTCTGCTACTGTTTACACTGTCTCCCCATCTATTTGCCATGAAGTGATGGGACCGGATGCCATGATCTTACTTTTCTGAAAGTTGAGCTTTAAGCCAACTTGTTCACTCTCCTCTTTCACTTTCATCAAGAGGTTCTTCAGTTCTTCTTCGCTTTCTGCCATAAGGGTGGTGTCATCTGCATAACTGAGGTTATTAAATATTTGTCCTGGCAGTCTTGATTCCAGCTTGTGTTTCTTCCAGCCCAGCATTTCGTGTGATGTACTCTGCATATACGTTAAATAAGCAGGGTGACAATACATAGCCTTGACGTACTCCTTTTCCTATTTGGAACCAGTCTCTTGTTCCATGTCCAGTTCTAACTGTTGCTTCCTGACCTGCATACAGATTTCTCGAGGCAAGTCAGGTGGTCTGGTATTCCCATCTCTTGAAAAATTTTCCACAGTTTGTGGTGATCCATACAGTCAAAGGCTTTGACATAGTCAATAAAGCAGAGATATATGTTTTTCTGGAACTCTTTTCCTTTTTCGATGATCCAGCGGATGTTGGCATTTTGATCTCTGGTTCCTCTGCCTTTTCTAAAACCAGCTTGAACATCAGGAAGTTCACGGTTCACGTATTGTTGAAGCCTGGCTTGGAGAATTTTGAGCGTTACTTTACTAGCGTGTGAGATAAGTGCAGTTGTGCAGTAGTTTGCCCATTCTTTGGCATTGCCTTTCTTTGGGAAACCCAACATCATGCAGTTATATATTTGTATTGCCTTGAAACGTAGTTGTTAGAGTTTTTTTAACGTGTGCATGTGGTCCTTTTGTCTTACCTTTTGTTTATTTTAATCAGTAAATATTTCTAAGGCACACAATGCTTCAGTGGTGCTCCCTGCTGCAAGGACAAATACAACACCAGTTATAACCAACGTGGTGTCATTGGCAAAAATATCTCCTGCCCAGCCCACAGGGAGTGGTGTTTTAAAAGGTATGACTTGAAGTAAAGGCATTTGGGTAAACTGTAGAGGTTTTTTCCTAGTGTAAATAGCACTTACTGGTAATACTCACATGTACATTTATATGAAGAAACATGCCCCTCTGTCTCTGAGGGAAGTGGGTAGCAAGCAGGGTGGTGTGCATAGAGAAGGAAGTGGTATATATAATTTATTTTTTAAGGAACCCCAATGATTTAATGTAGCTGCCTTTAACATCAGAGATTCTAACATAGTATGTTAGGATTGGCAACCAGGAATCCCTTGCCTTTACCAAGCACCCCAGGTGATATTGATGCCAAATTTCCTTGTACTATTTTTTGAGAAATTCTGGACTAGACTCTAGATCACCTTAGAGAGAGGAAAGTAACCTCTTGGTTTCAGTGTTTACTTGTGTATATTCTAGGGATAATAATGTATTTTAATTTATAACAGGTGCAGTTGTTACTGAAGAGGCAACAAAGATCATTGAAAATGTAAGTTTTATTAATTATCTTCCTGATTAATATTCTTTGGGTTTAGTTTCATTTTGATATATAGCTTCTAATGTATGTCTGAGTACTTTTCTGTTTGCTGCTTAGTTGTAAGTGGAGTAATATATTATGCACTAATTTTTGTTTTTGAATTTTAAAGTTAGATCATTAATAAGAATGCATTTCTGATTTATTTTACTGTTTGTGTTCTGGTTCCTTAGTTTCTTTACATACTTGTTAATTCCATCTGGGTGGTTATTTTTCTCTTACTACTTTCAAGTATTTTTCTTTTAGACTAGAAGGCTCTGAAAAAGTTCACTGTATTATTGTTTTATGCATCTTTGAATTACGTGAAGCTGAAAACAGTGCAAAGTAAAATAATATTTAAATTCTCTCTTTATTGTGAAACTTCCCAAAATTAAAAAAAAATTTAAAGAAATGCATAATTTCTGGCAGGCTGAAAGAATTGCAGATTTTGTCGCTGTCTTATGTCAGCATCACTTTAGCAGGAAAACAAAACTCCTATCGTCCTTTATCAGTATCACACAAAACCTAATGTGTCAGATCTTGGGTTAATGTTTTCATTATGGTGTTGCTCTCTTAATATTTGCTCTGATACAATTAAAAGTATTTTTAAAAATATCATATAACAGTGTGATTCAGGTTCATTAAGTGGTAGTGCTGTACTAAAAAGTGTGCCCCAAATTCAATAAATTTGGAGAAGTTAGATGTGATAAAACTCTGTGAAGAAGGCTAGACCATTGCTATATCTCATGCTGTTAATTTAGGAGAGTGCACCCTGCAGGGTATTAGAGATAATGTTCAAAAAACCCCAAAGTGGTTTTAGAGCAGATACACCCTTCAGTTCACAAAATTATCTTGTAACCAGGCAAGGATGATGGAATAAATTGAAAAAATCCTGGCAACACAGATATAAGATCAATGCTGCCATAATGTGCCCCTAAGGCCAAGCTCTCATCTGTGCTAAGACATGAAGTATTTTTGATGATTTGAAAGGAGGTGACACTGAGACAAAAAGGTTTACTACAAGTCATGGCTGGCTTATCAAGTTTAAAGCCCACCAAGGTTTTAAGAATATAAAAATGAGCAGGCAAGCTATATCTGCTAGTGCTGAAGCTATCAAAACATTTCAGCTTTCAGTCAGTCAGTCAGTCCAGTCACTCAGTCATGTCCGACTCTTTGCGACCCCATGGACTGCAGCATGCGAGGCCTCCCTGTCCATCACCAACTCGCGGAGTTTACTCAGACTCATGTCCATTGAGCCGGTGATGCCATCCAACCATCTCACCCTCTGTCGTCCCCTTCTCCTCCCGCCTTCAATCTTTCCCAGCATCAGGGTCTTTTCCAATGAGTCAGTTCTTCGCATCAGGTGGCCAAAGTATTGGCGTTTCACCTTCAACATTAGTCCTTCCAGTGAATATTCAGGACTGATTTCCTTTAGGATGGACTGGTTATTTCAGCTTTACCAGAATTTAAAGAGTCTTTAACTTGGAAGACAACATAACATCTGCTAATAAAGAAGCTTTTAAAATGGTGAAGAAGGTAAATTTGTGCAAGGTTGATGAAAGGGATGTTGAGATTTTGCTTGGGTTGTTTGTTTCCCAGGGATTAATAAAGGAGGACTTGCTAGAATTAGAAAAACAAAGGTAATAGGAAGAGGGCCCCAGCAATTAGCCTGGGTCTTCAGCACATCAACTAGCAATGAAGTGACTGGCATAGACTTTTGACCATATTTCAGCAACAGTTGCTAGTTTTGAAGATGATCCGTATGTGGATTGCAGTTCCATGGTGGTGAGGTGAAAGATGGACACGTGTCTCTGCATCTGAAGAAATCCTCAGTGGGAAAGAAAAAGAGAAAAAACCCAAACCATGTTAGATTCATTAGCTTCATTCTTTAGCAGAAGTCTTCCAGGAAATCAGACCAGCCTTCACCATAATGTGGAGAGAGTTTATCCTACTTAATTTGATATCTCTTACCTCTTCCATTATTAAGGTTGTTGGAAGAGGATAATGATAACACTAATTATTTTTAGGCAGTATACCACATTGTTAATGAACTGTCATTAAGTTAATTTCATATTTATATGTATATTATGTATTGTACTTTAAATTATATTTTAAAATTACATGATTAATCACTGTTATAGAATTAATAATTTTATTAACTGCTTAATTATATAATGAATTATTAATGTATTGTACCTTAAATTAATATTATTGTTATAAAGTAAGTATTGTTATTTATTATGTTATATATTATAAAAATATTCTATAAGTTTATATTCTGTGATAATGCATTCTTCCTCTATAAGTATGGGACAATTAGTCTTAAATTATGTTGGTTTTGAATTATTCAGAAGCATATCTCTTCTTCACATATTAAATGTGACTGCCCTATTTATGTTTTCCTATATGGAGTACTTCTGTAATTCACCAGTCATTTAAACTGTGTTATAGAATAGTTCTGATTAATATTTTCAGTATAGTCTATAAAAAGTATAATAATAAATAATGTAGTATTTTTATGATTTTTTAAAAAGAAAACCAGACTGTTTTAGAATCTTTTTCTTTGTTTCTCTGGGACTTTGGTCTGGATTCCTTCAGGTTATTTAAGTGGTCTTAAGTTTGGGGGAAAGGTGAGGTACTGGAAAGTGCAAAGAAGGAAACATACTGCAAATGTCAGCAAACTTCTTCTGTAAAGATCTAGAGAGTAAATTAGACTTTGCAGGCCATGCAGTCTCTGTTGCAGCTCCTTACTTCTGCCATTGTAGTGCAGAAGTAGCCATCAACAATACGTAAGTAAGTGGCTCTGTTCTAGTAAAACTTTAAAACAAATGATGGGCCCATGAACCAAGCTTTGCCAACTCCGTGTTCTACTGTATACCCTCCATCCATAATTAACCATTGATAGATTTGGCTTATTTGCTCATAGTTTTTTCTTTTCTTACCCTCCCTTTTTAAAAAATGAATCACTGCCCCCAGTCCTTTTTCACATCCCTAGATGCAGCTACTGTTACGAATTTGGTGTGTGTCCTTTCAGACCGTTTTTAATCTTTCACATTCATCTATACACATCCATGGAAAATAATATTATTTTTTAAAATATCCACCTGATTCTTAATAGATTTGGTGCATTTCTACTACTGCTGTATAATATTGTATATTTTGTTGTTGTTCAGTTGCTGGGTTGTGGTCTGACTCTTTGCACCCCCATGAACTGCAGCATGCCAGGCTCTTCTCTCCTCTACTGTCACCCAGAATTTGTTCAAAATTCAGGTGTATTGGGTCGGTGATACTGTCTAACCTCTGCTGCCCCTTCTCCTCTGGCCTTCAATCTTTCTTAGCATCAGTGTCTTTTCCAATGAGTCGGCTCTTTGCATCAGGTGGCAAAAGTATTGGAGCTTTAGCTTCAGCAAAACTCCTTCCAGTGAATATTCAGGGTTGGTTTCCTTTAGGATTGACTGGTTTGCTCTCCTATATTGCCTACAGATACCACATTTTATTTATCTATTGCCCTGTTGATAAACATATGTTGCTTCACTATCAAAAATATCTGCTGCAGTGAATGAACATTCTCGTATATGTCTTCTTGTGCATGTGTACAGGTGTGTTTGTCTAGTGTAGACATGGAAGAGTGGAATTTTGAGGACAAAGTGTATTTACATTTTTAGTTTTCAAATTGCCCTATTGAGTGGGTGTTCCGGTTTTTATTTCCACCAGCAGTTTATGTTTGTGCTCATTTCCTACAGCCTTATTATCATTTTATGTTTTCAGATTTAAACTTTTTTTTGCCAGTCTTCAGTAATATCTTTTTGTTTTATTTTGTATGTCACTGATTACTAGTGAGTTTGCTTATATTTCTGTTTCTGAACATCTGAGTTTTCTTCCATTTTTGTATTTGTCTTTTTTCTTGTAGATTTCTTTCTATATTCTGGATTTGTCTTCCTTTCTACTCATCATTTTTATCAACACAAAAACATGTGGTATTATTTCCTACCTGAAAAAAATCGTTATTTAATACCATGGCCTTTCAGTTACTGTCCCATTTTTCTGCTTTCCATTTTGGAAAAAATCTTCTAAGGGTGGCCTCTGCTTGTTGCATCATTTTAATCTGCTTTCTTTCCTTAGCTCAGTCTAGTCAGGCTTTTGTCTGTACTACTCTGCTGAAATATTTCTTGTCAAGATCTCCATCAGTCTTTATTTCGCCAAATCTAGTGGTCAGTTTTCAGTTCTCATTCTCCTCATGCTTTCAGTAACATTTGATACAGCTGATCTCTCTTTCCTTCCTTGAAATACCTTCAACTTCTAGGTCATCATACTTATCCCTTTTGTCAGTCTACACATTTCTTTATAGGGGACTCATACAGTCCTCTGGTTTTAAACCACCTGGATAGTGGCTGATTACAGACTTACTTCTCTTGCCTTGATCTCGGAGCTCTAGGTTCAGATATCCATCCAGCTACTCTTAGATGATGAATAGTCATCTCAGGTAAAGCAGAGTCCTTTTATTTCCTCCAGTCCTTTTACTTCCTCTCCAGTGTTCCTTCCTTCTTATCACTGCTGGTGCCATCTTCTTAGTCTGGGCCACCATCATCTTTCTTCTGTATTATTGCAGTGACCTCCTACTTGTCTTTCTCCTTCCATTCTTGCCATTTGCAGTTTTTTTCTCCACAGTGTTGCCAGAATGATCATTTTAAAACACAAATCAGATTGTCACTCTGATGCTTTAAAAACCTTCAACGAAATTCTGAAAAAGAAGAATAAAGAAGGGGAAAAGCTGGTTCCCCAAATTATAACTACAAATTTGAAAAAAAAGTTTAAAAAATTTTATTAGCATATTGTTGATTTACAATGCTGTGGTAGTTAGAGATGTGAAGTGAATCATTTATACAACAGATTTTATAGAGCTACATAGTTGAAACAACAGGAAGCCATGGATAGACAATTCAGTGGAAAAGAAGTCCAGAAATAGACCTAAATATATATAAATATATATTTATAAATGTATAATATATATTTAATAAAAACTTATTTAAAATTATATATAATTATAAATATTATAGAAATATTATATATATTATATATAAATCTGGAGAAGGAAATGGCAACCCACTCCAGTATTCTTGACTAGAGAATCCTGTGGACAGAGGAATCTGGGGGCTGCTGTCCATGGGTCACACAGAGTCGGACATGACTGAAGCAACTTAGCATGCATGCATGCATGCATAAATATATATTATATATAATATATATGTAAATATATATATATGTATATATACATACAAACACACGATTTTAGAAATAATAGAGGTGGCAGTTCACATCATTAGGAGAGATCTAGATTATTCAATAAACAGTGTTGTGACAACTGAGTAGACATATGGAAGAAAATACCATAGGATTTCTACCTCCTAAGTTAAACCAAATGATGCCCAGATGGAGAAAAGTTTCAAGTTTAAAAAATAATGAAAGTATTAGGAAAAAGTATAGGAAAGAATTTTAATGCAGAAGTAAGGAATGTCTTTCTAAATATATCACAGAACCCAAAAGCCATAAAAGATTTGTCAGGAAAATTCAACTACATTTCAAAGTCCTGACACATGAAAAAAATGAAGAAGTTGCAATTTATGTTGTAGACGGCTATTTTTTCCCATATGTAAAGAGTTTCTGTGAGTCAGTGAGAAGATCCAGCACCCATTAGGAACATGGGTAAAAGTATGATCCATAATTTTACAGATTTGGAAATAAAAATAGTTCTTAAACATACACAAACATACTTCAGCTTCAAGATTAGAGAAATGCCATTTAGAACTATAGTTTTATCAGATGGGAAAGATAAAAATGCCAATAGCAGTTGGTAAAACTGCTACAGAGGACAACTTAGTAAAACCTGTTAAAATTTAAAATGTAAATACCCTTTTACCCAGGAACTCCAATTTTAAGAATTTACCCTTCAGATATATTCTGCACATTTGTGAAGTGATGTACAAGGATAACAATTGCAGTATTGTTTGTAGTAGGAAAAGCCTATAAACATGCTAGTTGTTTCATCAGTGATCAGGGCTGTTGTAAGTTCATCCTGATATATTGTATAAATTAGAAAAAAAGAAAATAGCCCTAAATAGAGAGTCTGAAATGCATCCTCTCCAATCCCACGCTTAGTCACATGGCCTGGCAAGTGGAGTCCCTTGCACGCATACACAGCTGCTCTGTTCAGACTGTAGTTAAATATACCATATCCTGTGCAATGGAATATCATGCAGTCAAAAAGAGTGTGGTGGCTTTTTTATGTACAGACACAAAGCCGTCTTATATGTGTTTTCTGCGTGTATGTTTGTATAGAATACCTCTGGAAGGCAGCCAGTGAAGAGATAGCAATGATCACCTCTGAGGAGAACTGAAAGACTAGAGGAGAATTTTAACAGAATTATTTTTTTCATTATTTGCTATTTGAATTTTTGGATTTGTCCCATGTTATACTGCCCATTGAAAAACATGCATAAAATTAAAAGATAAAGGAAAACTGGGAAAAGGATATGAATAGACAGTTCACAGAAGAGGAAATATAAATAATGCTTAAACATGAAAAATATCTAACCATACTACTATTATATAATTTCTCACTTATTGAGAAACAGCAAAAAAACGTTTGATGATGTTTAACGGTATTGGGGAACAGGCTCCTATACATTGTAATATACAGATTTTCATATACTTTGACCCACCAAATAGCACTTAGACGACCTTATTCTAGTCAGCACACCTGGCAGTCCTGCGGATCTCTCTTGTTTCAATAGGGTATAGCTGGAATAGACCCAGGGATGCCTCTTCTTCCAGCCTCTGACCACCCTCCAACCTCTTTTCCAGTCCTAACCTTCAGAACCATCTTCTCAGCTATTCACTGTCTCCAGGACCAGCCAACATTGTCTTTATTGCCAGTCAACCAAGAACTCCCAGATTAATCAGAATTATTCCACCAAGGTGGAGGCCAGCATGAAACGCATGGTCAGCCTGCATCTGCAGGCCTCCTACACATACTGCTCTCTGAGCATCCGTTTCCACCATGGCACTGTGGTTCTGGAGAGTGTGGGCCACTTCTTCTGAGAGTTGGTCTCTTGAAGATACAAAACTGGTGCAGTGGCTGTATCCTCTTCCAGGGTGTGCAGAAGCTGTCCCAAGATGAGTGAGGTAAAACCCTGGACACCATGGACACTGCTGTGGTCGTGGAGAAGAACCTGAACCAAGCCCTTTTGGATCTTCATACCGTGGTTCTGCCTGTGTAGACCCCCGTCTCTATGACGTCTTAGAGAATCACTTCATAGATGAGGAGGTGAAACTCAGCAAGAAGTTGGGCATCCACCTGACTGGCTGCCGTTGGGCTGGCGAGTGTCCCTTTGAGGGGTCAACCTCAACTCAAGAAGGGCTCAGAGCCTCTGGCCCAGCTGCCTTTGAGGGGCCACTGTGGATCCCCCAGGTGTCAGGACTTCTGCCTGAGTGTCTTTCTGCCGCCACTAGGCAGCTTTTTAATGACCCAGGAGCCCTCTTCCAAGCCATGGACCAAATGGAGACAGTAAAAGCTTTGCAGGAAAAGAGAAAAGACTTTAGTCTGTAGATATACTAGCACATGCAGAATCAATTTGTATGTAAGGATATTTTTTTGTTTATAGTAGCAAAAGATTTGTAACATTTAATGTTCAGCAGCAGGGACTCTTCAAATTACATATAGTGCATTCAGTGTATAAAAGTGTTAACAGGCAGCTTTGTATAAAGTTATATGAAAATACCTCCAAGATAGTTAGCTAAGTAGCAAAGCAAGGTGCTGAACCTTGCTAATAATATGCTACCATGTGTAAAGGCTGAGCGCTGAAGAATGGATGCTTTTGAACTGTGGTGCTGGAGAAGACTCTTGAGAGTCCCTTGGACAGCAAGTCAGTCCTAAAGGAAATCAACCCTGAATATTCATTGGAAGGACTGATGTTGAAGCTGAAACTTCAGTACTTTGGCCACCTGATGTGAAGAGCCTACTCATTGGAAAAGACCCTGATGAGGGAAAAATTGAGGGCAGGAGAAGGTGGCAACAGAGGATGAGATGTTGGATGGCATCATCAACTCAATGGACGTGAGTCTGAGCAAACTCCAGGAGATGGTGAAGGACAGGCGAGCATGGCTTGCTGCAGTTCATGGAGTCACAAAGAGTTGGACATGACTGAGCAACTGAACAACAACATCATGTGTAATCAGAAGCAACTTAATTATATAGCCCATCTCTAGAAGGATGTATAAGAGACTAAGGACATTGTGTTCAAGACTGAGTTTGGACACATGGCACACAGTTGTAGAAAACTTACTTTTCACGCATATACTTTATGAATGACTACATCATTCAAAATTATTGGATCTAACATCTGTTGTGGCTTTCCCTGGTGGCTCAGATGGTAAAGCGCCTGCCTGCAATGCCGGAGACCCATGTTCAGTCCCTGGGTTGGGAAGATCCCCTGGAGAAGGAAATGGCAACCCACTCTAGTACTCTTGCCTGGAAAATGCCATGGACAGTGGAGCCTGGTAGGTTACAGTCCACGGGGTCACAAAGAGTTGGGCACGACTGAGCGGCTTCACTTTATTTTCTTTTAACATCTATTTAAAAAGTAAGTTTAAATAACAGTCTTCCCCTTATCTGTGGGGAATATTTTGCAAAACCCTCAGTGGATGTCTGAAACTATGGACAGTACCAAGCCCAATATATACACTAATTTTTTTCCTGTACTACATATCTATGATAAAGTTTAATTTATAACTTAGACACAGTAAGAGATTAACAATAGGAATAACATAGAACAGTTATAACAGTATACTATCACGAAAGTTATATGAATGTGGTCTCTGTTTCAAAATACCTTATTGTACTGTATCACCATTGTTGTGGTGCTATGAGATGATTAAGTGAGGTGAAGTACGTAGGCGTTGTGATGAAGTGTTACACTCTTCCCTTTGCACTTGAAGCGTGCACTTTAGGACTTCTCTTTGGCATATCTGAATTGCTGCTCTTGCGTTTTGGGATGCCATTATCAAGTGCACTAAGAGTTATGCTGTGTGTGCTCAGTCACTTCAGTCGTGTCTGACTCTTTGTGACCCCATGGACTGTAGCCCGCCAGGCTCCTCTGTCCACAGGATTCTCCAGGCAAGACTGGAGTGGGTTGCCATGGCCTTCTCCAGAGGATCTTTCCAACCCAGGGATTGAACCTGCGTCTCTTGTGTCTCCTGCATTGTAGGCAGATTCTTTACCCACTGTGCTATCTGGGAACCTAAATACAGTAACAGTTACTTGACCACAAGTACTGTGATACCACAGCAATCATTTGACATCCTTGATGGCTGAAAGTGGAAAAAATAGTGGAAGTGTTAATTGCTTCAGTCATGTGTGACTATGAGATCCCATGGACTGTAGCCTGCTAGGTTCTTCTGTCCATGGATTCTCCAGGCAAGAATCCTGGAGTGGGTAGCCACTCCCTTCTCCAGGGACTCTTCCCAACCCAGGGTTCAAACCCAGGTCTCCTGCATTGCAGGCGGATTCTTTACTGTCTGAACCACCAGGGCTACGAAATGACTAATGGGCAGGATATGCCAGACAAAGGAATGGTTCACTTCCTCTTCAGGACAGAACGGGACAGCAGGAGATTTTATCGTGCTGCTCAGAATGGTGCACAGTTCCATAACGTAAACTTGTGAATTGTGTATTTCCGGAGTAATACTATATTTTCAGACTGTGGTTGACCATGGGTAACTGAAACCAGGGAAAGCAAAACTGCAGACCAGGAGGGACTACTGTGTACCGTTTGGTGGTTCCCCATCACTCTTAAAATACAATCCTAATTTTCTGGTTTTTGTTTTTAAATTAGGACCTTCCAGGGCTAAGAACAGTGCCTGGCTTGTAGTAAATATTCAGTAAATGTTTACTGAATGAAAGAACATGTTTTAAATACATTCGCCCATTCTGTTGTCCTTCAGCTTTAAAGGCCATTGTTTGCAAAAGTTTAAAATTTCAAGGTAGTCAATTGTATCAGCCTTTTCTACTTGTAGTCTTTCATGTTTTATTTAAGAATACTTTCTCTAAGAATACTTTCTCTGTTGTTGTTCAGTCGCTAAGTTGTGTCTGACTCTGCGATCCCTTGGACTGCAGCACACCAGGCTCGGCTGTCCTTCACTATCTCCTGGAGTTTGCTCAGATCCATGTTCATTGAGTCGGTGATGCTATCTGACCGTCTCATCCTCTGCTGCTCTCTTCTCCTTTTGCCTTCAGTCTATCCCAGCATCAGGGTCTTTTCTGGTGAGTCCGCTCTTATCAGATGGACAAAGTATTGGAGCTTCAGCTTCAGCATCAGTCCTTCCAATGAATGTTCAGGACTGCGTTTTAGGATTGACTGGTTTGAACTCCTTGCAGTCCAAGGGACTCTCAAAGAGTCTTTTCCAGCACCACAATTCAAAAGCATCAATTCTTTGGTGCTCAGCATTCTTTATGGTCCAAGTCTAACATCAGTACATGACCACTGGAAAAACCATAGCTTTGACTATACGGACGTTTGTTGGCAAAGTGATATCTCTGCTTTTTAATACGCTGTCTAGGTTTGCCCTAGCTTTTCTTCCAAGGAGCAAGTGTCTTTTAATTTCATGGCTGCAGTCACCATCTGCAGTGACTTTGGAGTCCATGAAAATAAAATCTGCCACTGTTTCCACTCTGTCCCCTTCTGTTTCCCATGAAGTGATGGAACCAGATGCAGTGATCTTTAGATTTATGAAAGGTGAATTTTATGCCTCTTTCACCCTTATCAAGAGGCTCTTCGATTCCTCTTCATTTTCTACCATCTAGTATCATCTGCATATCTGAGGTTGTTGATATTTCTCCAGGCAGTCTTGAGTCCAGCTTGTGATTGACCCAGCCTGGCATTTGGCATGATGTACTCTGTGTGCATGCATGCTGAGTCACTTCAGTCGTGTCCAACTCTTCTGGACCCTGTGGACTGTAGCCCACCAGGCTCCTCTGTCCATGGGACCCTCCAGGCAAGGATAATGGAGTGGGTTACTGTGCCCTCCTCCAGGGGATCTTCCTGACCCAGGGATTGAGCCTGGATCTCTTAATTCTCCTACATTGGCAGGCGGGTTCTTTACTACTAGTGCCACCTGGGAAGCCCTATGTTCTCTGCTTTTAAGTTAAATCAGCAGGGTAACAGTATTCAGCCTTGTCATGCTCCTTTCCCAGTTTTGAACCAGGCACAGAAGAAAGGGAAAGGAGGAAGAAGGCAAGGGAGAAAGGGAAAGATATACTGAACGCAGAGTTCCCGAGAATAGCAAGGAGAGATGAGAAGGCCTTCTTAGATGAACAGTATTTTCTCTGAGTTCTGGTTATTTGAAAATTCTCCACTAATTTTAAAGTTTTATTTTTTTCATGTTGAGGTCTTAAAATCAGTATAAAGTATTTTTTTGCATAAGGTCTGAAGTTTGATCCAGTTTTTCTGAATTTTTTAAAATTCAGAATACTTTTAAAAGAATACTTTTAAAAATCAATAAATGGTACTGATACTGATTGAAGAATTAGTAATTAGTATATATTTTCCAAAGCAATTTTATTGTACCACTCTTTCAGAGAATTATATTTCTTTTTATATATATCACCTTTTGATTGATAGCAATTATAGTCAGTGAGAAGATACTAAAAAAGAAAAAAAAATCTCTCTTTGGTTTCTGAATTTGTTTTTAACTAGGGAAATGTGCAGACTGATGCCACGAAACTTATGTCTTCCCAGTCTTCAAAAGTTTTAAAGAACAAAGCATTATTGTGTAAACCTGTCACACAGACAAAGGCTACCTCTTGCAAACCACATACACAACACAAGGAATGTCAGACAGGTATGTGTTGTGCTTTCCACATGTAGTAAGTTTGTTCTCTGCTTTGTGTGCTTGTTTTTGATTTTTTAAGAAAAAAAAAGTCATGGACAGTTTCTTAAATGTGAAAACATTAATTCTTGGATTACCTACTTTGAACATCTAATTTACTCCTTTTGTATTTATTGTCATTAACACTAATAACTACTAAATTGAATCCATATGTACCAAAGCGTTATGTGGACAGTATCTTCTGAACAAGCATCTTCTGTACATGTGCCTTGCTCTTGAGATGTACTGATAGGCTTTTATAATTACCAAATACAAATGTAGTTAAAAGCCTTAGTGGATTAACCTTGGTTGTTTTTAAACACTGAATTAATTTACTAAAGTATAACTATATGTCTGAGGTATTGGTGGTCAGGAAAATTATTTGAAAATGTTGTATACTCTTGCTCCAATCCATGTTAACTGCTTTTAATCCCACTACCCTTTATATTTTTATAGCCTATTCTGCCTGAAACATTTTCTTTAACTTTTTATTTTATATTGGAGTATATAACCAATTAACAGTATTGTGATAATTTCAGGTGGACAGCAAAGGTACTCAGCCATAAATATACTGCTGAAAACTTTTTTTGCTATTTCTTTTTAATGATAATTTTACTTCACAGAATATACTATAAAAGCTTACTCTGTCAGCAACTAACCATATGAGTTTTTATGTAGGATGTCTTTCTTTTGGTAGGAGTCAAGGAGAATTCTGTTTTCCTTCCTCAGTAAATCTGATTTGTTTTATATTCCTGTTAAAATGATACACCCTTTGTTTACCTGTATTTTATATTAAGTACACATCCACATATGGAAGGTAGTAAGGGATCTGTGGACAGCTACATATGTGGGTATGTGTGTGCTTATTAAATTTTTTGAATTTCTAAATTCTATTAGGATGTTTTCCATATACTGTTGTAAACTACTTTTTTACTTGACATTGCATGAAAACATTTCATACAACATAAATTTAAATATATATTGAGATTCTTAATGGATGCATAGATTCCAATGTATATAACATATGGATATATATATAATGTATATCCATCTTCCTAAGGTTGAACATTTAGATTGCTGCCTGTTTTTTAATGTTATATGTTAACTGTTTAATGTTATAAACAGTATTGAGTTAAGGGTGTATAAACAGATCTTTCTTCACTTGTATAATTATATCCTTAGGATAAATCCTAAGTAGTGGGATTACTGATTCAAAAGCTGTCACAGATTGTTAAGGCTTAGATTTTGATGTGTTATTGCAGAATTACCCTCCTGAAAAGTTATATCAATTTATGCTCCAGCTAGCAATGTTTGAGAGCATCCATTTCTCTGCACTTTGACACTGGGTATGAAACCCCTTTCCCCTCAACTTTAATTTTGAAAAATTCAAAATTTGGAAAGATTGAAAATACAGCACAGTGAACACCCTTGGATGAATATATGAATATATACAATGAATATACCCTTCATCTAGATTCACTAAATATTAACTTTTTTCAACATTTTTTTTTCTCCTCTTACTCCCGTCCCCACATCTTTTAAAAAGTAAAATAGTTTATTTTTAACTTGGTGTATTCTGTAGACATCAGCCCTAATTCCACTAATGTATTAAATACGTGGCATTGCTAGGACATGTACGACTGCCTACAGCTTTATTAATACTACTGTCAGTGACCAAGCTTTGAACAAATAGAAATTCAGCTAAAAGCTGAATTAAAAATGGCATCATGGAAGTATTATGGTTTGTGTTTAAACCTTAATTAGTATATGCTCTTGACAAATATAAATAGTAACAAAATATAAATTTTAAATGCTTGGGGGATAAACATAAATTGCTTATTCTTGAAAATAACTGATTCAAATATTTCATTCAGATTTATCTATGCCTAATGAGAAAAATGATGTGGAACTTGATTCTCCACCTGCAAAGAAAAAAAGAATAGGTTTTTTCCAGACTTATGATGCGGAATATTTAAAAGTTGGTTTTATTATCTGTCCGGGATCAAAAGAAAGTTCACCGAGGCCACAGTGTGTCATCTGTGGAGAAATTTTATCCAGTGAAAACATGAAGCCAGCAAATCTTTCTCATCATTTGAAGACAAAGCATTCAGAATTAGAAAACAAACCAGTAGATTTTTTTGAAGAAAAATCTCTTGAAATGGAATGTCAAAACAGTGCTTTAAAAAAGTGTTTACTAGTTGAAAAGTCGCTTGTGAAAGCTTCTTATTTAATTGCTTTCCAAATTGCTGCCAGCAAAAAGCCATTTTCCATTGCTGAAGAATTAATTAAACCATATTTAGTAGAAATGTGTTCAGAAGTTTTGGGTTCCAGTGCTGGAGACAAAATGAAAACCATTCCTCTTTCTAATAATACAATTGGACACCGGATTGATGAACTATCTGCGGACATTGAAGATCAGCTGATTCAAAAAGTCAGAGAGTCAAAGTGGTTTGCCCTTCAGATAGATGAATCATCAGAAATCTCAAATACCACCCTTCTTTTGTGCTATATTCGTTTCATTGATTATGGTTGTAGTGATATAAAAGAAGAATTATTATGTTGCATTGAAATACCTTCCCAAATGACGGGTTTTGAAATATTTGAACTAGTAAATAAATATATTGATAGTAAATCTCTGAATTGGAAGCATTGTGTTGGTCTCTGTACAGATGGGGCTGCAAGCATGACTGGTAGGTGTTCTGGTTTAAGGGCAAAAATTCAAGAAGTTGCCACGAATACAGTGGCATTTACACATTGTTTTATTCACCGTGAACATTTAGCAGCAGCAAAGTTGTCTCCATGCTTACATGAAATTCTTTTGCAGTCAGCACAAATTTTAAGCTTTATAAAGAGCAATGCATTGAATTCACGAATGTTGACAATTTTGTGTGAAGAGATGGGGTCTGAGCACGTGAATTTACCACTTCATGCTGAAGTACGTTGGATATCAAGAGGAAGAATTTTAACAAGATTATTTGAATTACGACATGAAATTGAAATATTTTTAAATCAGAAGCATTCAGATTTGGCCAAGTATTTTTTTGATGAGGAATGGGTTGCAAAGGTGGCCTATTTATCAGATGTTTTTTCACTTATAAATGGATTAAATTTAAGTCTCCAAGGAACTATGACTACACTCTTCAATTTGTATAATAAAATGGATATGCTTAAGAAAAAGTTAAAAACGTGGTTGAAGCGCACACAAGAGAATGATTATGACATGTTCCCTTCATTTTCTGAATTCTCAAGCTCGTCAGGCTTAAATATGAGCAGTATGGCAAGCATTATATTAGAGCACCTGGAAGGACTTTCTCAAATGCTCAATGACTATTATCCACCAGAAGAAGACTTGCGTTCAGGAAATTTGTGGATAATTAATCCTTTTACAAATCACCAAAATAGTAATCTCACAGACTTTGAAGAAGAAAAATTAGCACAATTATCATCAGATTTAAGGTTACAATCAGTATTTAAATCAATGTCTGTAACTCAGTTTTGGATAAACGCAAAGGCAAGTTACCCAGAACTTCATGAAAAGGCAATGAAATGCTTATTACCTTTTTCAACTATTTATTTATGTGATGCTGCCTTTTCAGCTTTGACTGAGTCAAAACAAAGAAATCTGTTGGTTTCTGGCCCTGCACTAAGACTTGCTGTCACATCTTTAATTCCAAGGATAGAAAAATTGGTAAAGGAGAAAGAATAGTAATCTGCATATTCCTTATTATCAAAGTCTATAATTTTGTGTTAAATTTTGTATGAGTATCTGAAAATATAATTTCCTAATGTGGATATATGTTCTTGGTGATTAAATACGTGTTTTAATAATTTTTCTCTTTTTGTTGAGGAATTTAATAATTACACATTTATACATAAGTAAGTGAAGTCGCTCAGTCGTGTCCAACTCTTTGCGACCCCATGGACTGTAGTGTACCATGCTCCTCTGTCCATGGGATTTTCCAGGAAGTAGTACTGGAGTGGATTGCCATTTCCTTCTCCAGAGGATCTTCCCGACCCAGGGATTGAATCCGGGCCTCCCGCATTGTAGACAGACGCTTTACTAGGGCCACCAGGGAAGTCCATAATATATATAATTTTAATAGTCCAAGGTAGAGAATTTAGCTATTTTATTGATGGATCAGTCATTTGGATTAGTGACAAAGATGTAGGTAATGAAAGGCCCAGGGTTTTTTTTTTGGTGTTTTTTTTAACTTTTTATTTTTCGTTGGGGTATAGCCAATTAACAGTGTTGTCAGTGTTGTGATAGTTTCATGTGGACAGCAAAGGGACTCAGTGAAAGGCCCAGTTTATAGTGTAATCGCTAACACACCTGGATGTTGAAACTGCTTGGCCTTTAGAAACACATGGGTAGATAGAAAACCAGATCCAAGGAGCCTGGCTAACAGGAAATGGAAGCAGCAGGAGAATTTGAGACCCTTGTTAGGGGCCTCTCTGTCTCTAGACCTGGCTTAGCAAACTTTTCTCATAAGAGGCCAGGTAGTGAATATTTTAGGTTTTGCAGGCAATACGGTGGGAACTACTCAATTCTCTCGTTGCATCACAAATGCAGCGGTAGACAATACACAGACAAACTGGTTCAATAAAACTACTTATTTATGAACACTGTAATATGAATTTCATATATTTTCAAGTGTCATGAAAGCTACCTTAAATTTTTAAAAAAATCATTAAAAAATGTAAACAAGCATTGTTAGCTGCGGGGGTGGGGGTTGGTTAAAAAAAAAAAAACACTTTCTGAATTTGTCAGTTTTCTCATCCAGGTTTAGATAGATTTCGGTAAAAGAAAATGGGCCAGGAGTGGACTGTAGGGTTTTGTTCAATGAAAACGTCTCTACCCACCGCTGCACATAGCTGAATTTTCAAACACCTTTCACATTGTAATTTCAACTGAGATATTAGAGCGAAAATATATTTCAGGCAAAGATAAGAAACAGCTTATTTTATAATCACTAGCAATTATTTATTCCTAATAATTTCACAAATAATTTACAAATAATTCTTTGTGCCAAGCGTTGTGCTGTATCTCAGGACTGATACGGCGCTATCCGCATTTCAGATGAGGACACCACTGAGGCCGAAGTTAGGTGACAGCTCCGATCGCCAAGCTAGCGTGGCAGGGGCAGGAGCGACCCCCCGCCCCACGAACGTCTTTTGACCCAAATGGAGTTATTTCGCAAGCCACGTCCAGATACCCATGTTTGATTCTTCTGCTCTGTCCAGAAGAATTGGCTGGGAAACTTTCCCTGAATTCAAAAGGGACCGTTTAGTGTCAAAGCAAGCGGGCGTCAGTGTCCCCAGCTGTGAGATGGGGATGCCCTGCCTCAGCGCCGTCTCTTCTCGCAGCCAGTGCAGGACCGAGGGAGGGAAGCAGCCCCGCTGGGAGGCGAGGTCTTCCGGCCGCCCGGGGAGGGAGGCAACGCCAGGGCGGCAGGGAGGCAACGCCCGGGCGGCAGGGGGCGGGTTTTCGGCGGCGCCTACCCCGGGGCGGGCGCGGCCCGTATGCCTGCGCGGCCATGGCGCTCCCGCTCACCGCTCTGCGCGTGCTGCTGGGCAGCTTTTTCGCGCTCACGGGGGCGGCCAAGCTCTCGGGGCAGATCTCGGCTCCGGTGTCGGAGCAGATGGTGAGCGGCGCGGCGTGGGCGGAGGGCGTTCGGGCGGGGGATCGACCGCGCGGCAGCGGGGGCTGCAACCCCGGCCGTTACCCAGGTGCCCGGCCGGCCCGCCCCTCCTGCCCGCGCCCCGCGGACCCGCCTGCCTTCGGGCTAGATGGCGCTAGCGCTGGGGGAGAGCGCCTGCCCCGCGGCGTACACGTGGGCACCGACCTGGGGAGTTTCTCCGAGTTCTCTGGCATCCCCTTCCCATCGGGTAACCCTTTCCAGGCAAATCTAGAGCCGGAAGAGGAATGCTCGGGGACCCTTTGCGGGAGGGAGTAGGACCGAGCTCCCTTGCTGCCCTCCTTCGTTTGCTTGAGTTCCTGGAAAATTCACGAGGCAGAGGTTTAACTAATCCCCGCTTAGCCGGATAGGAAACTTGCCCTGAAGGTGGAGTGTTTCTGCTAAAGGTTACACAGCTAGTCAGGAAGCAGGACCCAAACTTTAGACCTTCAACTACCTTAGGGAAGCCTGGCGTGCTGCCGTCCGTGGGGTCGCAAAGAGTCGACGCGACTGAGCAGCTGAACTGAACTGAACTTAGAATCCGGAATCCTTCCCGGAGCCGGAGAGGGAGGCCTAGAAAGTCGCCATTCGGCTCCCTGTCTAGTTCCACTCTCGGGAATGCTGACATGTCCTTCTGCACACCAATCCACCCAGCCCCTTAAACCAGCCAGACTTTCTAGACAAAGTACACCCCACCTCCCCGCCCCTGCCCTCTTTTGGCCTGGCTTAGGGTGGGTTGTTCGGGGAAACATCCTCAGAGCCTGACGGCTTCAAGTTTCTTCTTTAGAGCCCCGAGTAGCGGAGGTAGAACTGAGGTTGGGGAGCAGGGAAAAGTAGCCACGCTAAGGGTCCAGGTGAAGTCATGTGGCTCAGGACAGAGTTTGACTAGGTGAGTTGAGTCACTCACTCTGAACCCCTCACCTCCTGTTCTGTCTGCTGCAGTGAGATCTGGGTCCCAGCATATGATATTCAGTAGATCTGTTTAATGAACAAAAAAGTCTCGCCTTCCATCCCCTTCCTCGTCTCCAAATATTCCCTGCATAGTAGCCTAAAGAGAAACCAGGCCAGGCAGAAGGAAAGAGAAGTCATGAAGTTCCCAAGCCTTGGCACTAGATGAGAGGGGCCAAGCCTAGCTTCCTCTTCCTGGAATCTGGGGCTGGGTTGTAATCTGGTGAGAAAGTTCGTCCATCTCTGTACCACCATCCAGCCCTTTTTGGAGCATAAAGTGTTCTCTGATGCCAAAGCTCAGCCCCTCAGGGAGGCCCTCTCCTTTCCAGGCTGGCTGAGGTCAGCCCTGGCCTTGGCCTAGAGTAGTAGCTCCTTTGCTGGGGGAGTTAAGGGTGCTGGCACAGAATGCCCCTGCGGAGCATCTGGGCAGTGGATCCTTGGTGACTGTGGCTGACAGGCATTCCCTGCCACCCCTAGAAAGCCCTGTTCGTGCAGTTCGCTGAGGTGTTTCCGCTGAAGGTGTTCGGCTACCAGCCAGATCCCATGAGCTACCAAGTGGCTGTGGGCTGGCTGGAACTGCTGGCTGGGCTGCTGCTGGTCCTGGGCCCACCGATGCTGCAAGAGATGAGTAACTTGATTTTGACGCTGCTCATGATGGGTAAGGGGGGGTGTGCAACCGGGCTGGTGAAATGGGGACTTCTGGGGGAGGGTGATGGAAAAAATCTGACTGTTCTCTTTACTGTTGCCACCCTTTTTTCTCTGGAACCAGAAGCACTTTCTGCTCAATTGCAGTTTCCATGGTCTTCAGATTAGGATAGGTGCTTTTAAAACTTACACTGTAACAATTGTCAGCAGTTCTATTGGCTGCATAATATTTCTGTCATAAGGATATATTGGAACCTAAAAGCCCCTACCCCTTTCTCTTCACCCCCTACCCTGAGATGAGGGGAGGAAGTAGCAGCTGCTACTGGACTCATGTGTCTGGCAGGTGGAACAGCAAGAAAGCTGGGCCCCCTGAACAGAAAGGCAGATGATTCCTGGAGGGCCCCCTTTTAGTGGCTCTCCCCACAGGAACTGCCAATGTACAAAGACAGCTGCTGCTTCAAAGGCCAGACATCTTTAGGCTCTTCTGTATCCCCTGGCTTTGTGTCACCCTTGCTGCTGGTGCTCCTGCCCTTCTTCCAGGCTTTCTTTCCATCTCTGCAGCTTGCCCCATTTTCAGCTCTTCCCCACCATATCCACTACCAGTCCATGGGCCTTCCCTTCCCTTCACTGGGGATGAGAAAGGAGAAGGATCGGGGCAATCTGATCCTTCAGAAAATGCCCACCTACTCACTCCATGCCCTGTTTGGTTGGATTGTTCCTGTTTTCTTTCTTGCCATCTGAGAGGGGCTGTGTTAGTTTAAGAAGCTTCTGATTTCTGGTTCTGCTTTTTCTGGGGGATCAGAGGGTTGAGAGCAGCTAGTTTAGGGTGTGTGTGGGGGGGCAGGGGGACGGTGTTCAAGAGAGGGCTTAGGCTAGAGTGGGTCAGCCTTGGCTGGAGGGCCTTTATCTCCTGGATCTCCCAGGCATTTCCAGGGAGCCTCAGGAACCTCATTTTCCATTCTAGGGGCTATCTTCACTTTGGTGTCTCTAAAAGAGTCACTGAACACCTGCGTCCCAGCCATCGTCTGCCTGGGGCTCCTGCTGCTGCTGGATATCTGCTAGCTCTAAGTCCAAATCAGAAAAGATGTCCAGACCCGCTAGGAAGAAGTCTCCAAGTCCATTCAAGGAATCCTGGGAGTAAAGCGTCTCTTGTCCCTTCAGGCCATGTCACTGTCAAAGCAGAAATGTGGTGGAACACAGAGTATCACCTTGTTACCCATATACCCAAGGGTGGCCAGTGTTGAAGTAGACATTTGGTCTGCCTGGCCCTGCCTTTCGCTCGGACATTTTACTGCTCTTTTTTTGAAGAGTCCATGTTACATACTCTTAGCATTCCTCATGTCATGTGAAAGTAAATTTAAATCACCCGAACTTTTAATGCCCCCACATAACTATTGATACTTCCTATTCCTTTGTATAACTGTACCTCCCAACTTTTTTCTGTGTCTTTATTCAGATATATTTTTAATGAAAATGAGACTGTATGTACTACTTTATTTTGCTTGCTTTCTAAACCTAACACACTGTAACTAACACCATTCCATGTCTATTTTATCTCATTGATGTTAATGGTTGCATAGTATTCCATTGTAAGGGTGCAGTGTGATGTATTTATAAAAGACCCCACTAGGAACATTTGGATTGTTCCCAATTTTTTTAGCTGTTGTAAACCTCACAGTAAATCACCTCTACATACTTATTTTCTTTCCTTCGAAGTGAGGGGCTGATTCAAAAGGCATGCATGTTTTTAAGATTTTATTATAAGCTTAGAATTTACACACCGAGTATGGCAGAATATTACGAATACCTGATTTTGCTGCTGAGCCACATGAGATAATCCCTCCCATTCCTTTTTATCTCATGCACTTTAGAGTCACAAAGCTAACAAAAATGCACATTGAGTCATCATTTTAACAGGATCTGAAACCGCCAGGGCACTCAGTGCAGTGCTCCTTGGACATCTATGTAGAGGCAGGGGACAGCCCATTCCAAAAGGTGCTGCGTGTTAAAGCAGTGCCGGAAACCTGGGATGAATTCCAGAAGCCCTAGGGAGTCGGAAGCGCGTGTGTGAGACAGTTCTCAAGGGCCAGTGACCATGTTAGGGCGCCTGCTGCCATATCACCGACTGTCTTCACCTAGGTAGGGAAATGATGCGCTTCCTATCAAGGGAAATAATGGAGAAAAAAAGTTGATTTACTTACACAAATACACTAGCCACCAGCCTACAAATTGCTTTTGTGGGTAGGGTCAGTGGCTTTTTGGAGCCCACAGGAGTAAAAGAAATCTGTGTATATTACTCCATTTCATCTTCACTATAGAATGCTAATTTCTGCTCTGACACTGACAAGCTGGGAACCTCGGGCAAACTGGCACTATTAGGCCTGGTGTCTGAAAACTCAGTGATGCAATCTATCTATAGTAGGTGTGTGTGTGTATGTGTGTATATATATGCATACCACATACGCTGGTGCTGCTCAGTCGTGTTTGACTCTTTGTGACCCCAAGGACTGTAGCCTGCCAGGCTCCTCTGTCCATGGAATTCTCCAGACAAGAATACTGGAGTGGGTTGCCATTTCCTTCTCTGGCGGATCTTCCCAACTTGGGGATCAAACTTGTGTCTCCTACATTGCAGGTAGTTTCTTCACCTGCTGAGCCATCTGGGAAACCCAGGACATACAGTGTCAAAACAATAAGGAACCTTTTTCTGTCATGAGAGGTCCAGAGATAACATAGCTTCTGTTTCAATGTTGCATATTTTGGCTGCTTTATGATGACACCAGACTGATATTCTTTCAACTTTGTCCTCTGCTGCTTTTAATTTATTGACTACTGAGATTAGAGTTACAAAATAGCTACAGTAGCTCCAGATAACACATTTGCATATAATATACCACGATGAAAAGAGAGAGGAAAGCTCTTTTAGAAGACCCCTAGATTTCCCCTCATATCCCACTCTGCAGAATTATGTCACATTTCCATTCTTACACCAATCACTGGCATGGGGAATGGAATTCCCATGATGGACTTAGACTAGTTAAGATTTACCCACACTGGTCAAGTGGTCAGCAAAGAGAAGGGAGAGAGTAGGTAGTGCCTCTTACTGCTTACTTGCAAAATATGGATAATAATGGCAAATATTTTCATAGAGTTGCTGCGAAGACTTAGTGAGTTAAAGTGCTACAATAGTGCCTGCACATAATAAGTGCTCAGTAAATGCTGTTATTAAATAGCAGTTCTACAGATGGGAAAGTGGATTCAGAAAGCTTAAGTGCCCACGTGTCGGTGCTGAGACTAGAATTAAGGCTTGATTGACTCCAGAACCCACACTTCCCACCGCACCAGCTGCCAAAGTCAGAAGTGGGCAGGCGTGGCACCCCTGCTCTTCAACTTGAAGGTAAATGGGATGATCAGTCCAACGTAATTAAATCTGCATTGCTTCCCAGAATTGCCCCTCTGCATGGATATTTTGAAGCTCTTGAAAGTAGAGCCTGGACACCCTAGGAGCCTGGCCTCTTCCCATCTCCACCCCTTCCAAGATTCCACAGCCAGCCTGTCTCCAGCCAGGACTTTGAGTAAAATCTCTCACAGCTGGCATTAGATTGAAGGCCTGGCCTGTAAGCTGATTAGAAGCTACAGGGCCCTGCAAGCTTGACTCTAGGGCCCAACCAGCAGCTGCAGGAAAGGCAGGGTGCTGGAGAAGTAGGCTGGCCAGCTGGTATGGAGGAGTAGTTGGGATTGACAGCAGCAGGAGTATCTTCAGCTTTAGCAGTGCTGCCTCACTTGGAGGAGAAGCCAGGCCTTAGGAAATGGCACCCTCCTCCCCAAACCACAGCCTAAGCATTGGTCAAGTCAGCAGAATGACATTCAGCAGCAAGGCCTTCCTTATACATTTCTGTCTCCCTCCCTGTGCCCCCATGCCTTGCAATGATACTCCTTTCCTTTGGGGCTCTGGCTGCATCCCACAACAAACCCCACTCGTAGCTGCCACAGGTGGACCCCTGCCCCTCCAGCTGTTGCTCCCATTCTTCATGTCCTGTCTAGGATTAGTTGGTTGATGGGAGGGTCTAGGATGTGTGGGTGGGAGTGGATTCTGCTGTGTCTCAGCTCCTTAGACCCAGGGCCCCAGAAAGAGCTGAAGCAGCCAGAGCAGCAAGAGGTAGGAGTGCTCTGGTGGGATGGCAGGGAGAGGTTCAGAGTGGGAAAGTGGAGGGCCGGAGACTTGGTGGACAGTGCCTAGAGGGAGGAGGAGAAAGGGATAGACTCATCCAGGATCCCAGAAAGGATGAGCCTGCGAAGCTCAAAGGCAGAAGTGCACATTTTGGTACTGGAGGAACCAAGTTTGGGGATATCCTAGGAGTGTGACTGTATGCCAAAAATAGGAACAGGACATGGGCTTGTGTGCTTGTCCCCCCCTGGAGAGAGGGGCAGTATGCCCAGATGTCTCTGTGCTGGTTGACTGGGGTGTCTGTCTCTAACGCTGTGTGTGTGCCTGTGTGGGTGCACACATTTATCTGTGTGCTGCCTAGAGGGGAAGGGAGCTAATGGTTATGACGTATCTCCCCAGTGTCAGCCAGTGCTCAGAGTTTTACTTATGTTTTCTCATAATCCTCCGAACAACCCTGTGAGGTAGGTATTTTAATCTCCATTTTACAGCAGAGAAGACAGGCTCCGTGAAGCTGAGTAATTTGCCCAAGGTCACATGGCAGATAAATGTGTGTATCTAGAATCTGCCTCATTTCTGGGCCTGTGCTCCATTTGCTTTGCTGTCTAAAGTTCCAAATCAGACCCCGGACTTCTTTGTGGTCAAAAGACCAGGGGGAAGGAAACAGGCTGAAAAGCCTGAGATGTGAAACCTTTTCAGCCCTGCCCAAGGTGCTCCAGGCAAGCCCCAGAGAGGACATTCACCAAGGTAAGTCCAAGGTCACTGTGCAGGGGCCTGTCTCCTGGGTCACCGCATCCTACGGCCGTAACTCCATCCATGCCTCTCCCCTACTGACCTGGATGGCCCTGGAGCTGGAGGCTTTTGGGGAAGCAGTCTGTATTCCACCCTGGTTTCTCTATGACTTCCTGTTGGCTCAGCCTTGTTGGGGCTTAATGCACATGCCAGTGCCCCACAAAGTGGAACCCTACTCCACCTATAAGGGGGCCCTTCCACCTTCCCAGTCATCAAGGTGAAAATCTTCCAAGCTGTCTGGGATTCCTGACCCGCCCTCATTTCCCACATCTTTCACCAAGCTCATTCTACTAACTGTGGAGTCCCCCCTGCTCCACCTCCAGCGGGTTCCGGTGGAACTAATTCCTCATCCCCTCACAGGGGCTTCCCGGCTTCTAGTCTCCCACCACGGATTTTGGAAGAGAGGACGGGTCTGGCGAGGAAAGGCGGGTGGAGGGCTTCTTGTGCGGCTGGCCTCCACAGTGACCTCTCTTCCTCTTGCTAGTCCAAGGTCCGAGATGAACAGGAGCGTGGGGGACCTGGGTGCTGGCGGCTGCAGCCCCTGGGACGACCCTGCTCGCTTCATTGTGGTGCCCGCGGCCTATGCCTTGGCGCTGGGCCTGGGGCTGCCGGCCAACGTGGCGGCCCTGGCGGTGTTCGTCCGCAGCGGCAGGCGCCTGGGCCAGGCCCTGCGTCTCTACCTGCTCAACCTGGCCCTGGCCGACGTGCTCTTCACGCTCACGCTGCCGCTGTGGCTCACCTACTACCTGGGCCCGGCCCACTGGCCCTTCCCGGAGGCCGTCTGCCGCGCAGCCGGGGCCGCCTACTATGTGTCCACCTACGCGGCCGTGGCCTTCGCGGCGCTCATCAGCGTGTGCCGCTGCAGCTCCGTGCCCCGGCCCGGGCCCAAGGCGGCCGCCCGCCCGGCCCTGCATAAAATATTTCCAATTAATGCCACAGTCTTAA
>NW_024070212.1:108499902-108560255 GCF_014754425.2 Oryx dammah
GGCCGCCCCGCACGCGCTGCGCCCGGGGCCGGGCGGCGCCTCTCGCTGCCTGGAGCGCGGCTGGGCGCGCGCCGGCCTGGCCTACACCACCGTGGCCTTCTTCGCCGCCGCCTTCCTGCTGGTGCTCGCGGCCTAAGGGAGCCTGGCGCGGGCGCTCGCCTCGCCCTCGGGCCCGGGCCCAGCCCCCGCCGGTCCGCACCGGCGCGCGGCCAGGACCATGGTGCTGGGGCTCCTGCTGGCCTTCGCCCTCTGCCTGGCGCCCTACCATCTGCTGCTGGCGCCCTGGGTAACGGGGCAGGAGGTCGCCGCGAGCCGCGAAGGCGGCGGATGCCGGGCCACCTCCACGCTCGACGTCCTGCACACCCTCAGCCTGGCGTTGCTGAGTCTCAACAGCTGCCTGGACCCTCTCATCTACTGCTTTTCGGTGCGCCGCTTCCGCCAGGACTGCTGGGCGCTGAGCTGCCGTCTGGGGGTGGGGGCATCTGGGGCGCACTCGGCCTCCTTGGCCTCTTCCTAGAAGGGTCCCTGGCCCGCTGCCTGCTTCACCCCTGGCACCCTCCCAGCCGAGTCCTGGGTGGTGGAAGCTCTTTGCAAGGACGTGGATTCCAATTCTGACACAGCCACATACTAGCCGCCTGTAACTGTAGACCTCCAGGCTCCGCCAAAAGGGGAAAAAACGTTCTTTGTAACCAGAAAGTTCCCTAGACTTTACCAGTGTTTGGATACGCATAGTATGCCATTGTTTTTAAAATCTCTTGGAATAAACCCCAAAGTCCTTAAAAGGTCCTCCAAGGCCTGACTGGCTCCAGCTTCACTCTCAGCATCCTCTCATCTGCATCTTCCCTCTTCTCTACCACGTCTGCCCGTCTCCATGGGTTGAGTCACATTATCAGTCCCTGGAACAGACCAGTTTCCTGTCCTTCAAGGCCTTTGGAATTGATTGCCAGGAATGATGTCCCTCGGTCTCCTTCACTAATTCCTTTTCATTGTCACCTCCTCAAAGGTGGAAGCTTTCTTGATCAGCACCGCATACACCATACTCTAGGCTGGATTAGATATGATTGGTCCCTTATAGGTCTTTCCATAATTGCAATCAAGCAATTAACTGGATAGTTCTATCCTTTTTTTTTCCCCTTAGTTTTTCTCCCTGTAGTTCTCTTTTCAGAATGTGTTTATGTTGATCCATAGAAAATGCCATTTTTATAGACCCAGAAAGGTTGAATAGTGGCAGTTTTATTTTTATCCAATTCAACTTAATGAATTCCATGTTTGCTTTATTTACTGCCTGCTACTGTTCTTTGCACGTAGTAACACTTCACTATGTCAGATGAATGCATGAAATGTGAATATCATTAGCTTAAAATGCCCAAGGACTCATTCAGACACTCCAGTCTCAGATTTTCTTCAAGTGTTTCTGGGATTCTCTAAGCTTATATTACCCAGATGTGTTCCTGACTGAGTACTGAAGATTGCTTCCTTTTGCTGTTGCTGGTTATCTGCAACTCGTCCATAACCTCCAATATGCCAAGATTCCTGGGCCAAGACTTGGTGATAACCAAGCTGGATATCCATCCTGCTATTACCTGGGAGAGGGATTGGCCAGACTTGCTGCCTTCAGCTTCAGCTGAGCAGAGACTCTGTCACTGGGTGCAAATCCCTGCCAATGGTTCTGGCCTCTGGTTCTTTCTCTCCTTGTGCCTTGATGACTTAGCAGTTGGCGTCAAGTGGGAAAGGGAACCTCTCCCTCTCTTTAGCCATGTTATTGGGGGCTCCATAGCAAGACTGCTTGGGTCTCAAGGAGTTTAGTTTAATGAGTGAGGGCAGCATATTCACGTTGCCAAGTCAGCTGGGTCAGGACAAGTTCACCAATCAGCCACCATGTCTTACTGACTTCCGGTCCTATTACTGAATTTGCCTTCTAATAGTAAGTTTGAGAAATTTCTTCTTTTATTTTTGATAAATTACCTTTCATTGGTCCTTTATTCCTTATTTAAATGTTTTCTTTTGCATTTTAAAAGTAATACACATTCATAAAAATACAAAGTAGTACAGAAAAATGCAAAATAGAAAATAAAGGTCTCCCAGTGGTAACCACTGTTCACAGTTTCTTGTAGTGTATATCTTTCCAGAGGTTTTCTATTTCAGTACAAATGTATGTATAGTCAGTTTCCTCCAAAAATCCACAAATGGGATAGTAGTACAAGGCTTTTCTGTGCTTTCTTCATTTAATATATCTTGTACATCTTTTAATACCAGCACATATTGATCAACCTCATTTTTTTAATAAATGCAAAGTATTTATTTTACTCAATTGATCCCCGTGTTAATGGGCATTTGTTTCTACTGTTTTACTGTGATAAATAATGGTGCAATGAGTGTTGCTGTCCACAAATCTTTGCATACTTGTAAATCTATAGAATAAATCCCTGGCAATAATATTGCTGTGTCAAGGAGTATGTATGTGCACTTAAATTGTTTAATCACATCACCAAATTGCCTCCAAAAATGGGGTACCAATTACATACCAATCAACAGCTTGTAACACTCCCTGTTTTACCACACCCTCATTAGAGATGGATATTTTCACTTGCCTCTCTGGATTTCTGTCTGTATTTCAACTGTGAGCATAGTTAATTTGTTTTTTTGTTTTTTTCCTAGAAGGCTTCTCAGTCTCCTCCATATTTGTTTGAAACCTGTCTGGGGCAGGAGTAGGAAGAGAAAGGGTATCACCTGAGACCTCGCACTAGCCAAACTTTACCCTGTCTTTCTCACTGGAGGAATTAAGCAAGAGCCCAAATACCCATTGGTAGGTCTGCAGTAATTGTCATCTCTCCTTCCCTGGGAGTTACGTTGGCTCATTCCATGCAACACCGACCATCATCTCAAGCCAAGGCCAGCAGAAACAGCTTGAGTCCACATCATGAATTCACTTGCTCTGGTGGAATGAATTGCTCATCCCCAGGGACTGTGCAAAGCTGAGTCTGAGAAATGATCCTGTGTCCACACTAGAGCCAGCTGAATCTCCTGAGGCTGAATTTTATTTTGTCCAAATAAAAAATGATTCCCTGTGGCATCATCCATCCCTGTGGTCTTGTACTATCTTGCCTTTGATGTGACTTTTCCCTTAGTGAAGTAGTTTCCTTTGGGAGATGTCTAACTTAGTCTTCTTTGTCTGACCTGGGGAAAAAGAACTTGAGAGTCGATTGCCTCTGGGAGGTCAGGCACAGTGAAAAGAAGGCATCTGTCTGGAGTTCCTGTGTGTTGGAATTCTCTCCCTGCTGACTCAGAGTAGTGGGAACCTGGGGAGATAACCCAGAGGCAAGGAGCCTGAGGGATGAGAGAGACTAGACTGCTTTGCACTGTCAGTCCTTTTGGATTCTTGGTTGCCTTATTTATTCTAAAACTTCAAGAATTTGACCTAAGACCCACTCTCAATCCAGGATGAAAAAGAAGGAGCCCAGGTTGGTCCTTGATTAGATGCTGGACACCCACTTTCTCTAGGATCCAGGAAAAACTCATCTGCTAACTGTTTCCAGAAGCTGGTGGCGTCTAGGACATGTTTTCAGTATGCCGTAGGGCCTGTCCCTCTAGTGAAGCCAGAAATGCCCAACTCTTACCCTGACCCACCCAGGCTACACCCTGTGGCTGTGGGGTGCACATGTGGTGCAGAGAAGCTGCTCCTGATTCAGAAAGAAGAAAGTTTCCCTTCTCTACTGACCCCCGCTCTTTCCCTCAATTCAGTTACTGTCCAGGTCTCTGGATCCAACCCCTTGGGCTCTGCAAACACCTGCTTAGAGTCCCTCAGCCAGCCCTGCATCCTCTGTGACCCTGCTTGCTCTTCCTGAGTCCTCCCCTGGCGACCAGGCCCCACCTGCTCCTTCCACCTCTGTAGGGAAGCCTGTCAGACTTCAGCTGGTTTCTCTCTTGTCCTCAGGTCCTGGCCCCAGGTGCACTCTCTACAGATGATTCTTTGCCTTGCGATCTATTTCCCTTTCTTCTAGACTTAGCGGGAGTATAGTGTTTCCCCTTTGGTCCCCTAGGTGCCCCTGTGGCTGCAGCTTTCCTTCACTGGCCCTGAAACCAGCTCCATGGACTACATTCCAGCTTCAGGGACTGGGACCTTCTTCTCAGAACTGTCATCCTAGGATTCTCCCAGGACTGTTCTGCCACTGGTGTGGCACATGTCCACCATCTGGCCCTAATGCTATCATTTTTTTTTTAACATTAAAATATTTTTTTGGCTGCCCTGGTTGCTGTGTGCAGGCTTTCTCTAGTTGTAGTGCACGGCTTCTTCTTGCGGGGGCTTCTCTTGTTGCAGAGCACCTACTCTAGGGCATGCACAGGCTTGAGTAGTTGTTGGCACAGGAGCTCACTAGTTTTGGCTTACAGGCCCTAGAGTGTGCAGGCTTTGGTATTTGTTGTACATGGGCTTAGCTGCACTGCGGCATGTGGAATCTTCCTGGACCCAGGATGGATCCCATGTCCCCTGCATTTGCACGTGGATTCTTTAACCATTGGACCACCAGGGAAGTCCCCTAATGCAATCATTAAAGCATACTTCCTCACCTCTAATTCTTAGTGAGTACCAGTCTAGTTCTGAAATGTACTTTTGGGCTGCTGGGCTCATGCTTATCCCTAGCCTTTGTGGGATCCTGGGCAAAAGTATGGATGGAGGCCCACATATTATATGTCTAAATATTTGCAACTTATACATTAAGCAAGCAATGGAAGTGTGCGTGCTCATTCCTGTCTGACTCTCTGTGACCCCAGACTGTAGCCTGTCAGACTCCTCTGTCCATGGGATTTTCTGGGCAAGCCTACTGGAGTGGCTTGCCAGTTCCTTTTCCAGGGGATCTTCCTGATGCTGGGACTGAACCCATGTCTCCTGTATCTCCTGCATTGCTGGCAGATTCTATTACTGCTAAGCCAAAATTAAGCAAATTAATTAAGCAAACACATTGTTAGATAAAATGTGTTTCATCCATCTATCTTGACAAACATACCTTTATAATGACAGACTAGAAAAATATGTTTAAAGCTGTGGTTTTCAAGACTGAAAGTCAGCAAATTATCAAAGACGATTGAATTTAATTCTACATATTATGTTTAAATATTATATTTGGGTGGTATTTAATAAATTATTATTGCAGAAAATATGTTACTTTAATTTCATTATATGTGTTACTATAATTAAAAAAATTTTTTTTTACCATTTCTTCAAGCCATTTCTATTCTCACACAGAAATTCTTGAGTTTTTTTTCAAAAATTTCAATAATGGAATTTAATTTTAAAATAACAGAAAAGGACACCTTGTTGCTAAATTTCTTCAGCTCTCTCTTCAATCAGGGTTATAACTCAATCTACAGTGGCCACAAAGTAGTCTCTATAGTAATTTGTTTTGAGATTATTGGTCTGAATCTTATTCATTGTCAGACAAATATTTTCCTTTCATTGTTCTAACTGCCTTATATTTTAGTGAGATCTCATTATGGTTGTGTATTTCACATGCCGTGTTTTTTAATTTCAAAAAAACATTTTCTGATATGTATAGAAATAGAAATACATTTTTGCAAAAAATGTGAAATGGCTGTATGAGGAGGCCATACAAATAGCTGTGAAAAGAAGAGAAGCAAAAAGCAAAGGAGAAAGGAAAGATATACCCATTTGAATGCAGAGTTCCAAAGAACAGCAAGGAGAGATAAGAAAGCCTTCCTCAGTGATCAGTGCAAAAAAATAAAGGAAGACAATAGGATGGGAAAGACTAGAGATATCTTGAAGAAAATTAGAGATACCGAGGGAACATTTCATGCAAAGATGGGCACAATAAAGGACAGGAATGGTATGGACTAACAGAAGCAGAAGATATTAAGAAGAGGTGGCAAGAATACACAGAAGAACTGTACAAAAAAGATCTTCATGACCCAGAGAACCATGATGGTGTGATCACTCACCTAGAGCCAGACATCCTGGAATGCAAAGTCAATTGGGCCTTAAGAAGCATCCCTACAAACAAAGCTAGTGGAGGTGATGGAATTCCAGTTGAGCTATTTCAAATTCTAAAAGATGATGCTGTGAAAGTGCTGCACTCAATATGCCAGCAAATTTGGAAAACTCATCAGTGGCCACAGGACTGGAAAAGGTCAGTTTTCATTCCAATCCCAAAGAAAGGCAATGCTAAAGAATGCTCAAACTACTGCACAATTGCACTCATCTTACATGCTAGTAAAGTAATGCTCAAAATTCTCCAAGCCAGGCTTCAACAGTACGTGAACTGTGAACTTCCAGATGTCCAAGCTGGGTTTAGAAAAAGCAGAGGAATCAGAGATCAAAGTGCCAACATCTGCTGGATCATTGAAAAAGCAAGAGAATCCCAGAAACACATCTATTTCTGCTTTATTTACTATGCCAAAGCCTTTGACTGTGTGGATCACACTAAACTGTGGAAAATTCTGAAAGAGATGGGAATACCAAATCACCTGACCTGCCTCTTGAAAAATCTGTATGCAGGTCAGGAAGCAACAATGAGAACTGGACATGGAACAACAGACTGGTTTCAAATAGGAAAAGAAGTACATCAAGGCTATATATTGTCATCCTGCTTATTTAACTTATATGCAGAATACATCATAAGAAATACTGGGCTGGATGAAGCACAAGCTGGAATCAAGATTGCCAGGAGAAATATTAATAACCTCAGATATGCAGATGACACCACACTTATGGTAGAAAGCGAAGAAGAAGTAAAGAGCCTCTTGATGAAAGTGAAAGAGGAGAGTGAAAAAGTTGGCTTAAAACTCAACATTCAGAAAACTAAGATCATGGCATTTAGTCCCATCACTCCATGGCAAATAGATGGGGAAACAGTGTCAGACTTTATTTTGGGGGGCTCCAAAATCACTGCAGATGGTGACTGCAGCTAGGAAATTAAAAGACTTACTCCTTGGAAGGAAAGTTATGACCAAGCTAGACAGCATATGAAAAAGCAGAGACATTACTTTGCCAACAAAGGTCTGTCTAATCTAGGCTATGGTTTTTCCAGTAGTCATGTATGGATGTGAGAGTTGGACTATGAAGAAAGCTGAGTGCCAAAAAATTGATGCTTTTGAACTGTGGTGTTGGAGAAGACTCTTGAGAGTCCCTTGGACTGCAAGGAGATCTAACCAGTCCATCTTAAAGGAAATCAGTCCTGAATATTCATTGGAAGGACTGATGTTGAAGCTGGAACTCCAATACTTTGGCCACCTGATGCGAAGAACTGACTATTTTGAAAAGACCCCATTGCTAGGAAAGATTGAAGGCAGGAGGAGAAGGGGACAACAGAGGATGAGGTGGTTGGAAGGCATCACCGACTCAATGGACATGAGTTTGGGTCAACTCCGGAGTTGGTGATGGACAGGGAGGCCTGGCATGTTGCAGTCCATGGGGTCGCAAAGAGTCAGACACGACTGAGTGAGTGAACTGAACTGAACAGATAGAAATATTTTTTAGTTTTAAAACTGAACTAGTCAGCTGTTTCTATAAACTTTTACTAATATTTTTAATTAACAAGCAATAGTATAAATCAAGTAACTTGGTAATACCTATTTAAAATTAATATAGTTTTCCATCAATGAGTATGGTTTGTTCTTTATTGGAGAATGTTAGTTGTTTCATTTAATTTTCTGGTATATATCTTAAATAAATTAAATATAATTAATTTAATGGCATTTAGTTGAGATTTCTACCATGTGTCTGAAAGTGACACTGAGGTCATATCTATTGTATTTCATCAATGTATTCCATCTTTGGGAATTTCCAGAAAATATTGTATATAATCTGAATTACTCCAAAAAATGTCACTGCTATCAGAACAGTTTGAAATCAGTTCAGTTGATTTCAGTCATTCAATTGTGTCTGACTCTTTGCGACCCCATGGACTGCAGCACGCCAGGCTTTCCTGTCTGTCACCAACTCCCAGAACTTGCTCAAACTCACGTCCATCAAGTCGGTGATGTCATCCAACCACTTTATCCTCTGTCATCCCCTTCTCCTCCTGCCCTCAATCTTTCCTAGCATCAGGGTCTTTTCCAGTGAGTCAGTTCTTTGCATCAGGTGGCTAAAGTATTGGAGCTTCAGCATCAGTCCTTCCAATGAATATTCAGGACTGATTTCCTTTAGGATTGACTGGTTTGATCTCCTAGGTGTCCAAGGGACCCTCAAGGGTCTTCTTCAACATCACAGTTCAAAAGCATCAATTCTCCAACACTCAGCTCTCTTTATGATCTAACTCTCACATCCATACATGGTTACTGGAAAAACCATAGCTTTGACTGTACAGACCTTTGTCGGCAGAGTAATGTCTCTGCTTTTTAATATGCTGTCTAGACTTTTCATTGCTTTTCTTCCAAGGAGCAAACATCTTTTAATTTCACGGCTGCAGCCACCATCTGCAGTGATTTTGGAGCCCAAGAAAATAAAGTCTGTCACTGTTTCCTTTGTTTCCCCATCTATTTGCCATGAAATGATGGGACTGGATGCCATGACCCACAAAACATGGTCCACTGGAGAAGGAAATGGCAAACCACTTCAGTATTCTTGCCTTGAGAACCCCATGAACAATGTTAAAATTTGAAACTATGTCTTTTAGTAAATCCAAAAATGTACAATACATGGCCAAAGAATATTTCTGGATTTTGGCCCAGCTTTTGCCTTGTATACCTATCTTCATTAATCACATCAGCATCATGACCACAGATTTATCTTTGACAATCTTTTAAGTCAGTATTGAAAATTGAAAGCTGTTTTTTTCTTTAGCTCTTAATTCAAATCAAACTTGTGTTTTGGGCTTCTGATTTGCATAGGATACAGCACCCTAATATTCCACTCTGTTTGTAATAACTAGAAAAACTAAATAAATTACAAAAATCATACGTTAAATACACTGAAGAGCTGTGGGAGGAACAATGACTAGGCGAATGGGAATTCAGATAGCAAGGATTCCTTTTCAGTTGAGTTGATAGTCACTGGATATTTTCTTCCCTAGGCATTTGCTCATTCTATTCATGAACTGAACTTGACTCATGCAAAGAGCTTCTGCTGGTAGAAAAAGGAAACACAAGTCTTTTGGCAGTTAAGTGGGGCTGTTGTGAAAAGTTGGGATCTCTAAAACATGCTGGCTATAACTACAGGACATTTTCTGAGTTCAGAATTTGAGTATGAAAGGCTGGGAAGCTAGGATGAGGGCTTCCAAAAGCCCAAGCGAAGTCTCTCATAATCTTGAGATGCTTAGGACACAAAGTCCAACTAGAAGAATGAGGCCTGATGTAAAACCATTGCTGATATTCCCCTCAAGAAAGTTTCCAGACTTAGAAGATGTGAGGGTAAATAGGAAGTAGGAAAAGAGGCCAAAGGGCTAGGTGCAGAATCATTAAAGGGCAGAGCTGAATCTCCGGCAGGTCTTTCAGGGTTGAGGAGACAGAGAGCCTCTGGACTCTTGGTCAAAATCCAGAGAAACACCAGCCTGAAAACAGAAATGAATCATAAGTGGACCGAATCATACTAAAACTGTCACCCGGTTCTGTCTTAGTTAACTTCTGACTGGATTGAAGTGACCAGTCCCTTATCCTGTCTGCCTAAGAGATAAAAGATGGAATTTTCTATGATGGGAGATATCATACAGAGCTTCTACATGTCTTTTACAGACAATGTCTGGCATACAGTAAATTTACTAGGCATGCAGAGAGGTAGGAAAATGAAACTGATCATCAAGAGAATAAACAGAAAATAGAAATGGATCCATAAATGATCTAGGTGTTGGAGTATAAGACAAAGACTTTAAATATTTAAAATTAACTAAAATGATTAAAGAAAATAGAGGAAAATAAGGACAAAATGTATTAAAAATAGACATTTTCAGTGGAGAATTAGAATTCTCAAAAAGGAATCCAATGATTGATTTGAGAACAATAGAGAGAAGGTAATATTGGCAACCTTGGGATTTTTTTATTAACAGAATAACAGTTAACAAGCAGAATTCACATATCTAATTTCACCCAGTCAAAAACCTATATATATAAAAGTAAAACAAATTAATTAGTCTCTTGCTAGAAGCAAATCTATCAATAAACATGAATAATTAGTGTTACATGATAAATTTTTACCATCGTAATTTCGGGGGGAAGAAAGAATCATTAGCATTTCAACACTGATGGAAACAACATAGGAAAAGTCTGTCATCAAATAATTTATTGGCCTCTGGCACACAAAACGATGAGGAGTCAAGTAACCTTCTTAGTTGTAGCCTGTCAAGGCTTCTGTCTTGGAGCATCAGAGATAATCAGAGCTGGGGTTGAAAATTCAAAACTGGCAGCAGTTTGCATAGGGAAGGCCTAAGTCATATAAGCAAACTGTCTTTGTAAAAGTGTCAACTGAGGGAAAAAAACGATATATTACTATGATTTGGAAGAAAATGCAAAATCTAATATTCCAATACGTTCAAATTATTTTGCTTGGATTGTTAAATTTTTCTTGTAAATTAAGGCATGACAGAAGCATGGAATACAGAGAGGGGAAAGCATGGGATCTGGAGTTAGAGAGACCTAGGATAGAATCCCAGAGAAGGCAATGGCACCCCACTCCAGTACTCTTGCCTGGAAAGTCCCATGGATGGAGGAGCCTGGTAGGCTGCAGTCCATGCGGTCGCTAAGAGTCAGACATGACTGAAGCGACTTCACTTTCATTTTTCACTGTCATGCATTGGAGAGGGAAATGGCAACCCACTCCAGTGTTCTTGCCTGGAGACTCCCAGGGATGAGGGAGCCTGGTGGGCTGCCGTCTATGGGGTCGCACAGAGTAGGACACAACTGAAGCAACTTAGCCGCAGCAGCAGCAGCAGCAGCAGGATAGAATCCCACCTTTACCGTGTTTCAGATACAGGACCTTGGCAAAGTACTGCCCCTTCGCATGATCAATTTTACTCAGATGTAAAAGATGAGATAGCACTCATAAGGTGTCTCTTCTAATACTTGGATATTGGACTTTCCTGGTAGTCCAGTGGTTAAAAATCTGCTTTGCAATGCAGAGGACAAGTGTTTGATCCCTAATTGGGAAAGTAAGAGCCATATGCTGCAGAACAGCTAAGCCTGTGTTCTGGGGATTCTGCGTGCTGCATAAAAGATCCTACATGACACAACTAAGACCTCAGTTCAGTTCAGTTCAGTCACTCAGTCGTGTCCGACTCTTTGCGACCCCATGAGCTGTAGTATGCCAGGCCTCCCTGTCCAACACCAACTCCTGGAGTTCACCCAAACTCATGTCCATTGAGTCGATGATGCCATCCAGCCATCTCATATTCTGTCGTCCCCTTCTCCTCCTGCCGTCAATCTTTCCCAGCATCAGGATCTTTTCTAATGAGTCAGCTGTTCGCATGAGGTGGCCAAAGTATTGGAGTTTCAGCTTCAACATCAGTCCTTCCAGTGAACACCCAGGACTGATCTCCTTTAAGATGGACTGGTTGGATCTCCTTGCAGTCCAAGGGACTCTCCAGAGTCTTCTCTAGCACCACCACAGTTCAAAAGCATCAATTCTTTGGTGCTCAGCTTTCTTCACAGTCCAACTCTCACATCCATACATGACCACTGGAAAAACCATAGCCTTGACTAAACGGATCTTTGTATGCAAACTAAGACCTCAGGCAGCCAAATAAATGAGTAAATAAAAAATTTAAAAATACTTGAATATGGAAAGGTGTCAAAAGATAGTGGTGCTAATTCTTGCAATTGTGATGAACTAGTGGTTGAAGATTAAATGCTCAGTTAGAAAATTTTGTTTTTAATTTGGACTTCTTTGCATAGATTTGCTTCTATAGTGCTGTAGGAATAAAGTGTAATGTGAAAGTGAAAGTCGCTCAGTCATGTCCGACTCTTTGAGACCCCATGGACTATACAGTCCATAGAATTCTCCAGGCCAGAATACTGGAGTGGGTAGCCTTTCCCTTCTCCAGGGGATCTTTCCAACCCAGGGATCAAGCCCAGGTCTCCCACACTGCAGGCGGATTCTTCACCAGCTGAGCCACCAAGGAAGCCCGAGTGTAATATAATGGAATATAAAACGTAGCATCTAAACACTGGTCACACTCAGGACGAACACTGAAGCTGAATACTGAATAGGAAATTTGGATATGTAAAAATGAATTATATCTGTATATTTTTCAACATGAAACAGAGAAGCTGGAATGTAACAATAAGAAGAAACTTATTGTTAGCACAATGGCAGAAGTGGAGATGTTTGAGATTTTGTATTATAACTGATCTTCTACATTGTGCATTTTAACTAAAACAAGAGGATGTACTGAAAAAAACAGGTTCCTCTGGCTGACGCAGGTGAGTGACCACTCTGAAAAGGCTGTTGTTATTAAGAAGTGGGACAGGCTTAAACAAACAGGGATAGTAGGTTATATCCTCTGCTGAAAGAAGTGCTCACATATTTCCATTGCAAATGGAACAGAGAATCTTGTTAGAAGGGAGAGTCCCTTCTGGCACTACCTGCTGATGAGGACTGTGATTGTCTATAAATGGTCATAGCTGGGACTTCCAAGTTGAGACTATAGCCCATCTTTGTCTAAACCCCCCAGCTATCACTATTTGCCAAGAAAAATGAAAACTAATCTGAATTTCTTTACTTTAAAAAACTATGACATTACTTTAAAAAAGAAAGAAAAGGAATCAAATAAACATTCTAGGACCTGAAATTAAGACCTCATTGGATGGACTTAACAGCAGATTGGACATAGATTATAAAATCAGCAAAATTCAAGAAAAGCGAATAGAAAATATTCAAATAGAAGTACACAGAGAATAAAGAAGGAAAAAAAATGTAAGAACAGAGCAAAAAATATGAGATCAATGAAAACTCCAATATGCTTGTAATGGAGAGCCAGAGGAGAGGGGAGAGGAGAGAGAAGATAGGGTAAGGGGTATATCTGAAGAAAATAGAGCTAAGAATTTTTCAAAATTGATGACATACTTTGACTCACAGTTTCAAGAACTTCAGTAAACTCCAAGTATGATAAAAACAAACAACCGATAAAGTAATTAACCTCCAATTAAAATAAATAAATTTATATTAAAAAAACAACCAAACAAAAACCTCACAGACATATTTTGGTCAAAGAGTTTAAATTCAGAAAGTAGAAAATCTTAAAATCATACAAAAGACTCATTACATTCAAAGAAGCAATAATAAGATTAAAATGTAGTTTTCCAAAGAAAATGTGAGCGGTAGAAGATAAATGAATGACATCATCAAAGTGTTGGGGAAAAACCTGACAACCTAGAAAAAAATCATTCAAAAATAAAGGTGAAAATGGGACTTCCCTGTGGTTCAGTGGTTAAGAATCCACCTGCCAATGCAGGGGACATGAGTTTGATCCCCGCCTGGTCCAGGAAGATCCCACATGCCAAGGAGCAAGTAGGCCTGTGTGCTGCAGCTACTGAAGACCACGTGCCTGAAGCCTGTGCTCTGCTCCTGGAGAAGTCACGCCAGTGAGAAGCCTGTGCACCGTAATGAAGAGCAGCCCCCACTCGCTATAACCAGAGAAAATCCACCTGCAGCAATGATGACCCAGTGCAGCCAGAAAAAAGGTGAGATAAAGACCAAAACTGAGGAAGGCATCACCAGTATACCTCACTAGTATACCTACAATATAAGAAAAACTAGTGTAGGATAGACTGTCATAAGTCAAGAATGCATATTGCAACCTCTAGGGTAAACACTGAAAGAATTATAGAAGAATATATAGCAAAAGAAGGTGATGGAAGTGAAAAACAGAAAATGAGAAACACCAATTAATTTTAAAAAGGCAAGTAAGTAACATAAAAGAACAACGGGACTGAGAGAAAACTAACAGCAAGATAACAGAGATAAGCCAAACTATATCAGTAATTACATTAAATGTAAATCACTAAATGATCAAATTAGGAGTCAACACTGGTCTGATCAGATAAGAAACAAAACCCAACAATTTGCTTTTTATGAGATACACTTTATATAAAAGGATGCAGACAAGCTGAAAGTGAAAATATGGAAAAGATATATGAATATTGATTAAAAGAATGCTGGTGCAGCTATATTAATATTAAAGTAGACTTTGAGTCAAGAAGTATTAATAGAGAGGAAAAAGGATATTTCTTAAGGGGCTTCCCTGGTGACTCAGATGGTAAAGAATCTGTCCGCAATGCGGGAGACCCAAGTTCAATTCTTGGGTCAGGAAGATCCCCTGGGGAAGGGCATGGCAATCCACTCCAGTATTCTTGCTTGGAGAATTCCATGGACAGAGGAGCCTGGCTACAATCCGTGGGGTTACAAAGAGTTGAACACCACTGAGCGGCTAACACAGCATGACAACAACTCAATGATAAAAGAGTCCATCCAACGTACATAGCAAATCTAAATTTATATGATCTAATAATACATCTTAAAACAATGTAGGAAATATGTAAAGGAAGAACTGACGGGACTAAAAGAGGAGACAGACATATCTACAATTAGACTGGAGAGGTAGCATTTTTCTCTCCAAAACTGATACAATACATAGACAAAACTTCAGTAAGAATATAAAATGTTTAAATGACACAGTTAATCAACTGCACCCAATTGACATTTATAAGACACAACCAGTTTAGTTCATTTGCTCAGTCGTGTCCAACTCTTTTTGACCCCCATGGACTGCAGCACCCTAGGCTTTCCTGTCCTCCACTATCTCCCAGAGTTTGTTCAAGTTCATGTCCATTGAGTTGGTGATGCTATCTAAGCATCTCATCCTCTGCCACCCTCTTCTCCTTTTGCCTTCAATCTTTCTCAGCATCAGGGTCTTTTCCAATGAGTCTGCTATTCGCATTAGGTGGCCAAAGTATTGGAGTTTCAGCTTCAGCATCAATCGTTCCAATGAATATTCAGGACTGATGTCCTTTTGGATTGACTGGTTTGATCTCCTTGCAGTCCAAGAGACTCTCAAGAGTCTTCTCCCATACCACAGTTCAAAAGCATCAATTCTTCATCGCTCAGCTTTCTTTATAGTCCAACTCTCACATAACTACTGGAAAAACCATAGCCTTGACTAGACGGACCTTAGTTGTCAAAGTAATATCTCTGCTTTTGAGTATGCTGTCTAGGTTTGTCATAGCTTTTCTTCCAAGGAGCAAGTGTCTTTGAATTTCATGGCTGCAGTTACCATCCGCAGTGGTTTTGGAGCCCAAGAAAATAAAGTCTTTGGAGCCCAAGAAAATAAGACAATACTCAACAACATTTTTTTTAGGTGCAACATGATATAGCAAGAAACAATTTTCAGCAACTTTCAAAAGTTGCCCTGACCTCATTCTCTGACCACAGTGAAATTATATTGGCAATCAGAAAAAACCTTCAAATATTTGTATTTTAAGCAATTCACTAATACTGGTGGGATCTTAGTTCTCCAACCAAGGACCTCAGGAGTGAAAGCATGGGGTCCTAACCAGTGGACTGCCAGGGAAGTGCCACATTTCACTCTTAATTAATCCACGAGTCAAAGAAGAAATCACAGGTAAATCATAAAATATTTGAGTTGAATGATATTGCATTTTCATTATCATTGAGCTCCAAATACTTTGTTATACTTGTGAGAGTCAGCTAAAGCAATGCTTAGAAAGGAAATTACAGCTTTAAATAAATATATTAGAAAAGAGGAAAGATTTAAAACCAATGGTCTAAGCCTCCATCCCAAGGAACCACAGAAAAAGTACACAAATTAAACCTAAGGAAGCAGAGGAAAAGAATAAGGAACAGGAAGCAATGCAAAACAAAGCAGACATTCAAAAGATAAAGTCAACAGAGCCAAAAGTTGGTTCTTTAAAGGATTGATAAAATTGGTAAATGACCTGCAAAACTGAAAATATAAGATTGAAAAGCCAAATTATCAATATAAATAGCAATAGGGGAAGTAATTGTAGGAAAATATTAAAAAAATAATAAACCTGAAATGAGAAAATCCTCTGAAAGATGTAGTTCTGCACTAGAAAAAAATAAAAATTAGAACTGCTCTCTTTATACAGTAAATAATATGAATCTACAAGTATAGCCTTCCCACAAAGAAGGTTCCAAGTCCAGAGGACTAGTGAATACCTTCAGAATTTAAGGAAGAACTAATACCATTAGTCAAAAACTCTTCCAGTGAATAGAAAAAAGAGCAAAGGCTTCTCAGTTTTGTGAGAACACCATAGCAATGATATTTGATAAAGGCATTATAAGAAAGGAAAGTTACAGACCAATATCTTTTATGAACAGAGGTGCAAAAATCACAAGCAAGATTCTGACAAACTTATTTTTATGATATATAAAAAGGATAATACATTACAAGTGAGAGTTTACTCTAAAAATGCAAGATGTGATTTAACATTAAAAAGCAATCGATGTAGTTTACCATATTAGCAGAATAAATAAAAACTTTATAGGTTCAGAAAAAAGATTTAATAAATATCAATACCCATTTATGATAAGAAGTCTCAGAAAATAAGGAATGAAAGAATTCCTTATTCTGATAAAAGCTACTTGCCAAAAGCTCTAAACTTAATCTTATTCTTCATTATGAAATTTTGAACCCTTTATTCCTGAGTTCAGAAATAGGTGAGGATGTTAGCTGTCACCATGTCGTTCAACATTTTCTTGTAGATTCTAGTGAGTAAAAAAAGGAAATAAAGAAGGAAAAAGAAATGTGTTAAAATGATTGGAAAGGAAGAACTAAACCTATTAATATTTGTAGATGATTGCATATAATTCTGAACTGACAAAATATTAGAATTAAAAAGTGAATTTTCTTGCTGGGAGAAACAACAACCTCAGATATGCAGATGTTATCACTCTAATAGCAGAAAGTGAAGAGGAACTAAGAGCCTCTTGATGAGGATGAAAGAGGAGAGTGAAAAAGCTGACCTGAAACTCAACATTCAAAAAACTAATATCATGGCATCTGGTTCTATCACTTCATGGCAAATAGAAGGGGAAAAAGCGGAAGCAGTGACAGGTTTAATTTGGGGGGGCTCCTAAATCACTGCAGATGGTGACTGCAGCCATGAAATTAAAAGACACTTGCTCCTTGGAAGAAAAGCTATGGCAAACCTAGACAGTATATTAAAAAGCAGATATCACTTTGCCAACAAAGACATAGTCAAAGTTATGGTTTTTCCAGTAGTCATGTACAGATGTGAGAGTTGGACCATAAAGGCGGCTAAGTGCTGAAGAATTGATGCTTTTGAACTGTGGTGCTGGAGAAGACTCTTGAGCGTCCTTTGGACAGCAAGGAGATCAAACCAGTCAATCCTAAAGGAAATCAATCTGAATATTCACTGGAAGGAGGACTCATGCTGAAGCTGAAACTCCAGTACTTTGGCCACCTAATGCGAGGAGCTGACTCCTTGGAAAAGACTGTTGCTGTGCAAGATTGAAGGCAGGAAGAGAATGTGACGACAGAAGATGAGGTAGTTGGATGGCATCACCAACTTGATGGACATGAGTTTGAGCAAACTCCGGGAGATAGTGAAGGACAAAGAAGCCCATCAGTCCATGGAGTCTAGAAGAGTTGGACATGACTTAGCGACTGAACAATGAACAACAACCAAGGTTATTGGGTACAAGATCAGCATGCAAAAATAATGGTATATCTGTAAAACAGCAGCAAGCAATGAGAAAACAAAATAATATCATTTACCAATGTGTATGTATGCACACACACAGAGATTCTATTAATAAATTCAATGAAAGATGTGCAAGACTTTCTAAACTGAAATATCTTAAGATAGTCTTAGGGAAGAACCAAGTAAATGAAGGGACATACCACATCCATAGATTGGAAGTCTCAATGTTATTAAGATGTCAGTGCTGCTCAAATTAATCTATAGATTCAATTCAATCTCAGTGACAGTCTAAGCATGATTGTTTTTATGGACGTTGACAGCTGATTCTGCAATTTATATAGAAATATCGATGGCTTAGAATAGCCAAGGCAATCTTAACAGAAGGACTTTGGAGGACTTATACTTTCAGATATCAGACATTTTTTTTAATATAATGTTTTATTCAGTTTGCTAATATTTTGCCTAGGGTTTTTTGTGCCTACGTTTATGAGATATTGATCAGTAGTTTTATGTTTTTGAAATATCTTTGGCCTTTATATGGCAATAATGCTGTTCTTATAAAGAAATTGGGATGTTTTCTCATCCATTTTCTTTCTGAAAGAGTTTTGTTTATGATGATTATCTAATTTTATTCATGAAGGCTCTGCTCCCATGACCTAGTTACCTCAAAATGCTCCACTTTGTAATAACCATCACATTGAGGAAGGGGTCAGATTTTGACATATGAATTTTGGGGGGACACAAGCTTTTAAGTCCATTGTATTTCATCCTTGCTGCCTAAGACCCTGCCAAATTCATGACCTTCTCATAAACCAAATATATTCAATCCAGCCCAACATCTGCAACGGTCTTAACTCATTTTTTGCTTCCCTGGTGGCTCAGAGGGTAAAGAGTCTGCCTGCAAGAGGGGAGACCTGGGTTCGATCCCTGGGTTGGGAAGATCCCCAGAAGAAGGAAATGGCAACCTACCCCAGTAGTCTTGCCTGGAGAATCCCATGGACAGAGGAACCTGGTGGGCTGCAGTTCATGGTATTGCAAACAGTTGGACACGACTGAACGACTTCACTTTCACTTTTACTTTAACTCATTTAGCATCAGTTCTATAAAGTCATCTCATCTAAATCATATATGAATAATACTCAAGGTATCATCCATTCTGAGACAAAATTATTCTCCAGCTGTGAACCTGTGAAACCAAACAAGTTATGTGTTTCCAAAATACAAGGTTGAATAGGCATAGGAGAGATGTTACCATTCCAAAAGGGGGAAATAGGAAGCAAGGAAGGGGCAATGGGTTCAAAAAAGTAAAAAATCTAGCAAGGCAAGCATCACAAGATTTTAAGGCTGGAGAAATTTCCTCTTTGGTTAGATGTGCTGCCATTCAGACCCACTGGGGTGGCAACATCAGCCCCACAGCTTGGCGGGGTTCTTTCTGCCCACTCGAAATTGTTCCACTCAGTCTGTTCATTTTTCCTAGTCTTCTTATCCCCTCGCTCTGTCTTCATTTTGGAGTTTTATTGTGTGTTGTCAACTTTACTGATCTTTTTTCCTCCAGTGTCTGATTTGTTATTAGCCCCATCCAGTGGCTTTTTCATACCGTATTTTTTATGTCTGGAAATTCCACGTAGTTATCTTCAAGTCCTCTATTTCTCTTATTATCATGTTCCGTTTTCCTTCACATTCTTGATTATATTGAACACATATATGATGGCTATTTAATGTCCTTGTTTGATAACTCCATTATTATTCTCATTTCTGATATTTGTATCTGTTTACTATTTTTTTCTTTTCATTATGGGTCACAGTTTCCTAGCATGTATATTATTTTTGGGTTAGATGTTGGGCATTGTGAAAGTTATGTTTTCATAAGTTATGATGCTTTCAAAAGAAAGTCATATATGAAAGTTATGTATATGTGTGTGGACGTTATGTTATTGAGTTTCAGTGTCTCCTTTTAAAGAGCTTTGTACTTTCTACTATGAGGCAACTAAATTATTTCAAATCATACTGATCTTATTGAGCACTGTTTTAAAGTTTTATCAGGGCTAGTTTGGAGTAGCTTTTACTGTAGGCAAAATTTAGCCTTACTACAAATACTTGATCCTCCTGAGAACTTTACTGAATGCTACAGTTGTTAAGTGGGGACTTTCCACTCTAACTGTTCAGAGTTTGGATGTCTCCAAAACTTGTGTGAGCTCTGATAACTTTTAATTTTACAATTATTTACATGTTCTTTGCCCCGTGGTATTCCCCTTTTTGTGTATGGTTTGGAGGTTAGGATAAACCCAAGGGGACCTTCAACCAGATTTCTAGAGCTCTTTTTCTTCAGAGTTCCTTTTATTTATAACTTTGCCTGTGAGCTGAAGCTAAGTCAGGCTCCATGAATCCCAGTTTCTATACCCAATTAAATAAGACTTCTGTATTCTGCTTAGGATCAGATCATCTACTCTGTACCACAGTCTAGAATATATCTCCAAGCAGATTTGTGGGGAATTCACAGGGCTCACTGTACTTGTTTTCCTTTTCTCAGGGTCCCAGTTCTGCACTATGTGTCCCATGTATGAAGCAGGTGTTCCATATACTTGGCCATGTTTTCTGCTTCTTTTTGGTGGAAGAGTAATCATGCGGCCTGCTATTCCACCATTGCCAGAAGCTGAAGTCAAGGTGGACGTTGCTTTAAGATACTGTGTAATTGGTACCAAAATTGACAATTAGCTCAATGGAGCAGAGTAGAAGAGAAGAAATAGATCCACACCTATATAGTCCTCTGATTTTTAACTAAAATGCTACTGTGATTCAGTGAGGGTGAAAGTGGGTCTTTTGAATTAACAATATAAAAAAAAATAACCTTGATCTCCACCTCATGCTGTACCTAAAAATCTAGTTGGAGATGAAGCACAGACCTATGTGTGAAAGACAAAATGGTAAAGCTTCTAAAAGAAATCAGAGGCGATATCTTCATTACCTTCAGGTTGGCAAAGATTTCTTAAACAGGACTTAATTTAAGGCCTGTAGTTAAAAATTAACTATAAAACGAATATTGGTAATCTTGATTTTGTTCAAATTACAAATTTTTCTTCAACAAAATTACAAAATTAGGGATTGTAAAGGCAAATCACAAACTTACAGAGAATGTTTGTAGCATATATTTAGAAAAATAATTAATAACAGAAATATATCAGGAACTCTTCCATCAGTAATATTAAAAAAATGCAACTGAAGTCTTAAAATGGTAAAAGCATTAATGAGTTGTTTACAAAAGAGCATATCCAAATGGCTAATAAACATTTGTAAAATTGTTCAACATTATAATGTTTTAGATAAAGGCAAATTAAGACTGCAATGGGATACCACCTCATACTCATCTGATTTTGGATGGCTGCTGGGGTCCAGCCCCGGTGGATCCAGGGAATTCGAAGGTGGGGATGGTGTCGGCGTCTTTGGAAAAATACATATTTAATTACAGATATATAGAGAGATTAGAAACAGATAGTGTAGTAGGAGAATTAGTGGAGAAAAGAGGCTGAATTCAGCCAGAGAAACGGGAGCAAGAAAGAAGCAACATGGTGGAATCAGTCTTTCCGGAGACTGATCCGATTTCTTTATTTTGGGGTTTGCTTATATACCTTTTGTTACACATAGGGATGAATACAGAGTCACGCGGGGGTCTTAGGGATATTACATCATCTTCTGGCCATGAGTAAGACCTGCTGACATTCTATGATCCTTTCTTTCTGATAACCAAAAACCTTATTTCCTCCAAGGGTGTTTTTTTCTTAAACCAGGCACCACCCTCCAGATAAAGTTGCATTCCTATAGGGTGAGGGTGTAGTGAGTTACAAAAGGTTAACAGGATTAATCTTAAAGGTTAATACTTATTTCTCCTATATGCTTAAAGGTTAATACTTATTTCTCCTATATTGTTAGTTATATTCATTATAAGGACAGGGAATACGGAGATTTAGCAGCAAACATCAGCCTGACAAATGAAAATCCTTTCACCAATGCTCCCCTTAAGATCTATTTAGTCTTAAGATAGCGATAAAGTTACATTTTTACATAACAAAGACACAGTGATTTATAACAAAGCACAGTGATCTATTACAAAAGAGAAAATTCATTAATTCAAAAAGTCTAGTATTGCTAACATCAAAAACTACTATATTTCCTTTTCTATATTCCAAATACATTGATTAATATGTTCCCAGGTGCCTAAGGATATGGAGGCCTGGCGGCAATCACTGACTCAATGAGAAGAAAAAGCCCTATGCTAATTAAGACTCTCAAAATACTCCAAAACTCTCTGTGCTGTTTGTGGTTAAGAGGTAGTAAACAATCATGTGGCAGGAGTATGGATAATCCTGTCACACAAGCTAGTCTGTCAGCAGAGAGATTTGACCTGAGACATCCTTGTCCCACCCAGAGCAGGGAATTAGCAGCAATCATTGACACAACAAATGAAAAACCCTTCACCGATATAATTCCTAACCAACCCATTATACTGATAATTTCTAACTCCCCAAAAGAATTTGTCTTTAGTAAGTCTAAAACATCTCGTGCCTCTCAGATTGGGAGGCTGTAAACAATCATATGTGGCTGGACAAACCTATACAGGTGGGTTAGATAACCTTCAGAGGAGTTCGTAAGCTGAAACACTCTTATCACGCCCAGGAATTTTAATTGACTTGAAGCTGCACGTTTACTCCTTCTCCGAGAGAAACGGTTATGGGGGAGAGCCCCCCATAAAGTCAGAGGTGTAGACGAGAGCATAAAACAGACTCTGGTTTTGGGGTAGATGCTCAGGAACAGGGGGTTTTCTGAGGCTTGATCACGCCTTTGCGTATGTCAAGCCTCTTTCCTCATGACCTTTGCCATGGATGGAGTTCCTCACGCTGGCCCCCAACAGATGGCTAAAATTAAAAGAACTGATTAAAATGTACAGTGCTCAACAAAATATCACAAAGAAACAGGAAATTGTAGCCCATTCAAAGGAAGAAAAATAAATCAATAGAAATTACCCCTGAAAAAGATCTCATGGAAAATATATTAGACAAATATTTTAAAACAACTACCTCAAAGATGCTCAAAGAACAAAAAGAAAGTGTGGAGAAAATCAAGAAAGCAGTATAAACAAAATGGAAATATCATTAAACAGAAAATCTAAAACAAGCAAACAAACAAAAAAAGAAATTCTGGAGATGCAAAGTACAAGAACTGAAATGAAAAATTCACTAGAATTCAAAGGCAAATTTGAGCAGGCAGAAGAAAATATCAGTGAACTTGAAGGTAGGACAATGGAAATTATTGAGGCTGAAAAATTGAAAAAGAAAAGATTGTAGAAAAGTGAACACAGTCTAAGGGACATGTGGGACACCATCATGTGAATCAACATATGCATCATAGGAGTCCCAGAAGAAATGGAGAGAGACAAAGAAGCAGAGAGAATATGTAAAAAAAATACTGGCTGAAAACTACTCAAATGTGATGAAAGACATGAATATAAAGATCCAAGAAACTTAACAGTCTCCATGGCAGATGAACTCAAAAAGACTCATGCTGAGAGATACTGTAATCAAACTTTCAAAAGACAAAGACAGAGAGAGAGAGAGTCCTGAAATCAGCAAGAGATAAGTGGCTTGTCACATCCAAGGGATCATCAATAAGATTATCAGCAACTTTCTTATCAAAAAACTTTGGACACCAGAAAGTGAAAGTGAAGTCGCTCAGTCGTGTTTGACTCTTTGTGACCCCATGGCCTTTAGCCTACCAGGCTTCTCTGTCCATGGGGTTTTCCAGGCAAGAATACTGGAGTGGGTTACCATGAGTGGCAAATAAATTTAAAGTGCTAAAAGAAAAAAAAAAACCATCAACAAAGAATACTATATTGACAAAACTGTCCTTCAAAAGTGAGGAGTAAATTAAAATAAGACTTTCAGAAAAACAAGAGCTGAGGAGTTTGTTACACTATAATCTGCTCAAGGGTATCTTGCAAAGTGAAATAAGAGGACACTAGATAGTAACTTGAGGCTGTATGGAGAAATAAAGATGTCAGTAAAGGTAAATAAATGGTCAATTATAAGACCAAGTATTATTGTAAAAAGGAGAAGGCAATGGAACCCCACTCCAGTACTCTTGCCTGGAAAATCCCATGGTCAGAGGAGCCTGGTAGGCTGCAGTCCATGGGGTCGTGAAGAGTCAGACATGACTGAGTGATTTCACTTTCACTTTTCACTTTCATGCATTGGAGAAGGAAATGGCAACCCACTCCAGTGTTCTTGCTTGGAGAATCCCAGGGACAGGGGAGCCTGGTGGGCTGCTGTCTATGGGGTCACACAGAGTCAGACACGACTGAAGCGACTTAGCAATTATTGTAACAGTCACTTATAAGTGTATTTTGTTTGCTTTCTCTATAATTTAAGATACTAACACATTTTTTAAAAGTTATGAGTGCAAAAGCTGTTATTACTGTAACTTTGGTTTTTTACTCCAAATCTTCTTTTCTACATAATTTAGAATACTAATAAATTTAAAAGAACTATTAGTTTATGTTTTTAAGCATGAATTGTATAAAGATATAATTTTTTGACATCAACAGCTGAAAGAGGTTTGGACAGTGCTGTAAAGGAGAAATTTTGTATGTTATTGGAGTTAAGCTGATGTAAATACAAATTATAGTGTTATAATTTTAGGATGTTAAATCTAATTCCCATGGAAACCACAAAGGAAATAGCTCTAGAATATACATAAAAGGAAATGAAAAACATATCTAAATGTTTCACTAAAAAAAATTCAACTAAACACAAAAGAAGATAGTAATGCAGTAAACGAGGGACAAAAAAAGCTAGAAGGCATATGGAGAACAAATAGCACAATGACAGAAGTGAGTTGCAGTAATTAAACATAAACAGATTAACCTCTCCAGTCAAAAGATGGAACTTAGTAGAACGGATAAAATATATGATGCAACTAAGGGGACGACCGAGGATGAGATGGCTGGATGGCATCACCGACTCGATGGACGTGAGTCTGAGTGAACTCCAGGAGTTGGTGATGGACAGGGAGGCCTGGCGCGCTGCGATTCATGGGGTCGCAAAGAGTCGGACATGACTGAGTGACTGAACTGAACTGAACTGAATATGCTGTCTATGAGAGATTCACTTGATATCCAAAGATACAAACAGGTTGAAAGTGAAAATATGAAAAAAAATTATCTCATGCATTAGTAACCAAATGAGCTGTACTAATATCAGACACAACAGACTTTAAATAAAAAATCTACAAGAGATTAAAAAAGGACATTATATATTAATAAATGGTTTAATACAGCAAAATGATAGAACAATTATAAATTTTGCCACCAAATTACCATCAAAATATATGAAGAAGAAGCTGAAAGAATTGAAGGGAGAAATAGATAGTTCCACAATAATAGCTGAAGACTTCAATACTCCACTCTCAGTAGTAGATGGATCAACCAGATAGAAGTACAGAAACAGCTCTCTCGCCTTGGCACTTCCAAGATGACCAAGAAAAGAAGGAACAATGGTCGTGCCAAAAAGGCCAGCGGCCACGTGCAGCCTATTCGCTGCACCAACTGTGCCCGATATGTGCCCAAGGATAAGGCCGTTAAGAAGTTCGTCATTCGGAACATCGTAGAGGCCGAAGCCGTCAGGGACATTTCTGAAGTGAGTGTTTTCGACGCCTACGTGCTTCCCAAGCTGTATGTGAAACCACATTACTGCGTGAGTTGTGCCATTCACAGCAAGGTAGTCAGGAATCGCTCTCGCGAAGCCCTTAAGGACTGAACACCTCCACCCCGATTTAGACCTGCAGGTGCTGACCCACGTCCTCCACCAAAGCCCATGTAAGGATCCAAGTCCTTAAAGACTGAAGAAATATTGGTTTCTCTGAAAAGACAATAAAATGGAAATTATACTTAAAAAAAAAAGTACAGTAACAGAAGACTTAAGCACCACAATAAACCAAAATAATCTAATAGACGTGTACAGAACACGCTCTATCAACAATAGCGTACATACTCTTCTCAAGTACTTATTGGCCATTTTTCAGGATAGACTGTATGTTAGGCCACAAATTAAGCTTCGATAGATTTTATTTTAAAGATTTTTTTTATGTGGACCATTTTTCAAGTATTTATTGAATTTATTACAATATTATTTCTGTCTTATGTTTTATTTTTTTTGTCCATGAGGCGTGTGGGATCCTAGCTCCCCTAGCAGGGACTGAACCCACACTCCCTGCTCTGGAAGGTCCCATTCCCATTGGACTGACAAGGAAATCCCAAATTTCAACAGATTTTAAAAGATATCAAAAAAGTATCTCTCTGATCACAGCAGATGAGGTTAGAAATCAGTAACAAAAATAAAACTGGAAAATTCACACAGTGGTGGAGATTAAACAATTCTCTTTTTAAACAACAAATATCAAAGAAGAAATCACAAGGAAAATCAGAAAATTCTTAGAGGGAAATGGTCAAGATGGTAGAATAGGAAGACCCTGAACTCACCTCCTCCCACAGACACACCAATTACAACTCCTTGCAGAGGGAGTATCTATGAGAATGACCTAAGGATTAGCAGAAAAAAAGTTCCACAACTAAAGACGTAAAAAAGGAACTGTCACAAGAGAGACAGGAGGTGGAGATGTGGGGTAGTCAGGAATCACACATCCGGGTTGAAAATCCACAGATATAAACTGGGGCTCAGGTGTTTCTGAAAAGAATCCTCTTCCCTTTGTATCCATTTGCATCTACTGATTTACACAAGGTCTTGATGAACCCCTGAAAATAAGTCATGAACTCTTTATGAATATATGTAACCATGACCCAAACAGAAGTCTGGTGATAAGAAAGGAGACCAGAAGCTACTAAGGGGGAACTCCTGAAGCACAGAAAAAGGAGTTGAGTACAAGAGCCAGCTCCAGCAGTAGATCCTAAGTAATGAAGAGAGTTCTGGTTCCAGGTGCAAAATAGTGGCTGATACTGGAGGTAATTCTAGTTTAGCCGCTTTGTGGTCGGTGTACATCTGGGAGACATGGGTAATAGAATTAAATTCAGTTCAGTTCAGTTCAGTCGCTCAGTCGTGTCCGACTCTTTGCGACCCCATGAATCACAGCACGCCAGGCCTCCCTGTCCATCACCAACTCCCGGAGTTCACTCAGACTCACGTCCATCGAGTCAGTGATGCCATCCAGCCATTTCATCCTCTGTCGTCCCTTTCTCCTCCTGCCCCCAATCCCTCCCAGCATCATAATTAGAAGAATCAAATCATTGATCTCTATAACAATGTGGGGCTCAGTCAACCTTGCTATAGCTCCCCTCTTCTCTTCCACTGATAATTCATTAAGAGAGTTTTCTTTCTGACTTTCAAGGAGTGAAGACATGGAAGTTTTGGCCTTGAGTACCATACAGGGTCCAAGTTTCATGGCCTTTGGGCTACAGCTGAATTCCAGCTCTACCAGCACGTAGCATGGCTGAGTTCCTGCTTCATTGGTTCCCAGAGTTGGTGGTGGTGATAACATTGATAGGAATGGAGTTTCAGCAGGAGTGTGACTCTCATGGAATCATTAGGGCCCGAGGTTGTGGAGTCCCTGCCTGGATATCCATGGCGGTGAGGAGAAGAATGACATAACTAACAGCTGAAGCAATTTCACTGCAGGACCTCTCCAACTGAGCATAACACGGAAAAGCATTCTCTCCATTTCACAAGAGACAACGTTAACGTCAAAGATCAAGCCAAAACAGCAGCATTTCAATTTCATTAACAATGACACATAGTAATGAATGAGGTGCCAGTGTGGAGTGGAGCTTCCACAAACGGTTGGATCCTGAGTGAGCAGGTTTCTGGCTTGGCTAGTCATGGCCTAAAGCTCCCACTTTTTGCTTGCTTTCAAAAGGTCTGGGGTGTTTTGGTTCTTTATTTTATTTTTTTCTCAGTCTTTTTTTTTTTTTTGAACAATAATTGGTTTACATAATTTTTCTGCTTTCTGTCAAATCTCAACATGAATCAGCCACAGATATACATATATCTGCTCTTTTTGGAACCTCCCTTCCATCTCCCGCCCCATCCCACCCCTCTAGGTGGATACAGAACCCCTGTTTGAGTTTCCTGAATCATATAGCAAATTACCGTTGGCTATCTATTTTACATATAGTAATGTAAGTTTCCATGTTACTCTTTCCATAGATCTCACCCTCTCCTCCCCTCTCCCCATGTCCGTAAGTCTATTTTCTATGTCTGTTTCTCCATTGCAGCCTTGTAAATAAATTCTTCAGTACCATTCTTCCAGATTCCGTTTATATGCGTTGGAATACGACATTTAGCTTTCTCTTTCTGGGTCACTTCACTTTGTATAATAGCTTCTAGCTTCATCCACCTCATCAGAACTGACTCAAATGCATTCCTTTTTATGGCTGAGTAATATTCCATTGTGTATATGTACCACAACTTCTTTATCCATTCATCTGTTGATGGACATCTAGGTTGCTTCCATATTCTAGCTATTGTAAATAGTGCTGCAATGAACAGTGGGATACATGTGTCTTTTTCAATTTTGGTTTCCTCAGGGCATATGCCTAGGAGTGGGATTGCTGGGTCATATGGTGGTTTTATTCCTAGTTTTTTAAGGAATCTCCATACCGTCTTCCATAGTGGTTGTATCAATTTACATTCCCACCAACAGTGCAAGAGCATTCCCTCTTCTCCACACCCTTTCCAGCATTTATTGTTTGTAGACTTTTTGATGATGGCCATTCTGACCAGTGTGAGATCATAGCTCATTGTAGTTTTGATTTGTATTTCTCTAATGATGTTGAGCATATTTTCATGTGTTTGTTAGCCATCTGTATGTCTTCTGTAGAGAAATATCTGTTTAGGTCTTTTCCCCATTTTTTTGTTTGGGTTGTTTGTTTTTCTGGCATTGAGTTGCAAGAGCTGCTTGTATATTTTGGGAATTAATCCTTAGTTGTTTCATTTGCCATTATTTTCTCCTATTCTGAGGGTTGTCTTTTCACTTTGCTTAGAGTTTCCTTTGCTGTCTAAAAGCTTTTAAGTTTAATCAGGTCCCACTTGTTTACTTTTGTTTTTATCTCCATTACTCTAGGAGGTGGGTCATAGAGGATCTTGCTTTGATTTATGTCAACGAGTGTTCTGCCTATGTTTTCCTCCAAGAATTTTATAGTTTCTGGTCTTACATTTAGGTCTTTAATCCATTTTGAGTTTATCTTTGTGTATGGTGTTAGGAAGTGTTCTAATTTCATTCTTTTACTTGTAGCTGTCCAATTTTCCCAGCACCATTTATTAAAGAAGTTGTCTTTGCCTCATTGCACATTCTTGCCTCCTTTGTCAAAAATAAGGTACCCATAGGTGCATGGGTTTATTTCTGGGCTTTTTGTCTTGTTCCATTGGTCTAGATTTCTGTTTCTGTGCTAGTACCATACTGTCTTGATGACTGTAGTTTTGTAGTATAATCTGAATCAGGAAGGTTGATTCCTCTAGCTCCATTCTTCTTTCTCAAGACTGCTTTGGCCCTTCAGGGTCTTTTGTGTTTCCAAATGAATTGTGAAATTTTTTGTCCTAGTTCTGTTGAAAATGCCATTGGTAATTTGATAGGGATCACATAGAATCTGCAGATTGCATTTGGTAGTAGAGTCATTTTCACAATATTGATTCTTCTTACCCACCAGGAACATGGAATCTTTCTCCATCTATTTATGTCATCTTTGATTTCTTTCAATAGTGTCTTATAATTTTCTGTGTACAGTTCTTTTGTCTTCTTAGGTAAATATATTCCTAGATATTTAATTCTTTTTGTTGCAATGGTGAATGGGATTGATTCCTTAATTTCTCTTTCTGATTTTTCATTGTTAGTACATAGAAATGTAAGTGATTTCTGTGTATTGATTTTGTATCCTGTAACTTTGCTAAACTCGCTGATTAGCTCTAGTAATTTTCTGATACTACCTAAATAATACTATTATTATTTAGGGTTTTCTATGTACAGTATCATGTCATCTGCAAACAGTGAGAGCTTTACTTCTTCTTTTCTGATCTGGATTCCATTTATTTCTTTTTCTTCTCTGATTGCTGTAGCTAGGACTTCCAGAACTATGTTGAATAATAGTGGTGAAAGTGGACACCCTTGTCTTGTTCCTGATCTTAGGGGAAATGCTTTCAGTTTTTCACACTGAGAATAATGTTTGCTGTAGGCTCATCATATATGGCTTTTACTGTGTTGAGATAGTTTCTTCTATGTCTATTTTTTGAAGAGTTTTAATCATAAATGGGTGCTGAATCTTCTCAAAGACTTCTGCATCTATTGAGATTATCATATGGTTTTATCTTTCAGTTTGTTAATATGGTGTATCACATTGATTTATTTGCATATATTGAAGAATCCTTGCATTCCTGGAATAAACTCAACTTGATCATGGTGTATGAGCTTTGTGATGTGCTGCTGAATTCTGTTTGCTAAAATTTTGTTGAGGATTTTTGCATCTATGTTCATCAGTGATATTGGTCTGTAGTTTTCTTTGTCTGATTTTGGTATCAGGGTGATGGTGGCCTCATAGAATGAGTTTGGAAGCGTTCCTTCCTCTGCAATTTTTTGAAAGAGTTTTAGAAGGATAGGCATTCAGTTCAGTTCAGTTCAGTTGCTCAGTCGTGTCCGACTCTTTGCGACCCCATGAATCGCAGCACGCCACGCCTCTCTGTCCATCACCAACTCCCGGAGTTCACTCAGATTCACGTCCATCGAGTCAGTGATGCCATCCAGCCATCTCATCCTCAGTCGTCCCCTTCTCCTCCTGCTCCCAATCCCTCCCAGCATCAGAGTCTTTTCCAATGAGTCAACTCTTCACATGAGGTGGCCAAAGTACTGGAGTTTCGGCTTTAGCATCATTCCTTCCAAAGAAATCCCAGGGCTGATCTCCTTCAGATGGACTGGTTGGATCTCCTTGCAGTCCAAGGGACTCTCAAGAGTCTTCTCCAACACCACAGTTCAAAAGCATCAATTCTTCAGCGCTCAGCCTTCTTCACAGGCCAACTCTCACATCCATACATGACCACTGGAAAAACCATAGCCTTGACTAGACGGACCTTAGTCAGCAAAGTAATGTCTCTGCTTTTGAATATGCTGTCGAGGTTGATCACAACTTTTCTCCCAAGGAGTAAGCGTCTTTTAATTTCATGGCTGCAGTCACCATCTGCAGTGATTTTGGAGCCCAAAAAGATAAAGTCTGACACTGTTTCCACTGTTTCCCCATCTATTTCCCATGGAGTGATGGGACCGGATGCATTAGCTCTTCTCTAAATGTTTGATAGAATTCTCCTGTGAAGCCATCTGGTTTGGGCTTTTGTTTTTTGGGAGATTTTTGATCACAGCTTCAATTTCAGTGCTTGTAATTGAGTTGCTCATAATTTCTATTTCTTCCTGGTTCAGTCTTGGAAGATTGAACTTTCCTAAGAATCTGTTTTATTTCTTCCAGATCATCCATTTTATTGTCAGATAGTAGTTCTTAATAGTCTCTTATAATCCTTTGTTATTTCTGTTGTAACCTCTCATTTTTCATTTCTAATTTTGTTGATTTTATTCTTCTCTCTTTTTTTTCTTGGTGAGTCTGGCTAAAGGCTTGTCAATTTTGTCTGTCTTCTCAAAGGAACAGCTTCTAGTTTTATTAATCTTTCCTATTGTTTCTCTCACTTCTTTTTCATTTATTTCTGCTTGGATCTTTATTGTTTCTTTCCTTCTACTAATTGTGGGGATTTTTTGTTCTTTATCCAGTTGTTTTAGGTGCAAAGTTAGGTTGTCTATTCAATGGTTTTCTTGTTTCTTGGGGTGGGATTGTATTGCTATAAACTTCCCTCTTAGAACTGCTTTTGCTGCATCCTTCAGGTTTTGAGTTGTCATGCTTTCATTGTCATTTGTTTTTAGAATTGATTTCCCTTTTGATTTCTTCAGTAACCTGTTGGTTATTTAGTCACGTGTTGTTTAATCTCCATGTGTTTGTGTTTCTTACAGTTTTTTTTCTTGTAATTGATATCTAGTCTCATAGCATATGGTTGGAGAAGATGCTTGATATGATTTCGGTTTTCTTAAATTTACTGAGGTTTGATTTGTGACCCAAGATGCGGTCTATCCCGGAGAATGTTCCATGTGCAATTGAGAAGAAGGTGTATTCTGCATTTGGATGGAATGTCCTGAAGGTATCAATGAGATCCAACTCATCTAATGTATCATTTAAGACTTGCGTTTCCTTATTAATTTTCTGTTTTGATGATCTGTCCATTGGTGTGAGTGGGGTGTTAAAGTCTCCTACTATTATTGTGTTACTTTCAATTTCTCCTTTTATGTCTGTTAGTGTTTGTTTTATGTACTGAGGTGCTTCTATGTTGGGTGCATAGATATTTACAATTGTTATGTCTTCTTCTTGGATTGATTCCTTGATCATTATATAGTTTTCTTCCTTATCTCTTATAATATTCTTTATTTTAAGGTCTATTTGTCTGATATGAGGATTGCTACTCCAGCTTTCTTTTTCTTCCTATTTGCATGGAATATATTTTTCCATCTTCTCACTTTCAGTCTATACATGTCTTGAGGTCTGAAGTGGGTTTCTTGTAGACAGCATATATATGGGTCTTGTTTTTGTATCCATTCGGCCAGTCTGTGTCTTTTGGTTGGAGCACTTAATCCATTAACATTTAAAGTAATTATTGATATATATGTTCCTATTGCCATTTTCTTACTTGTTTGGGGTTGATTTTGTAGATCTTTTTCCTTCTCTTGTATTTCTTGACTATATAAGTCCCTTTAACATTTGTTGTAAAGCTGGTTTGGTGGTACTGAATTCTCCTAAGTTTTGCTTGTCTGGGAAGCTTTTTATTTCTCCATCAATTTTGAATGAGATCCTTGCTGGGTACAGTAATATTGGTTTAGATTTTTCCCTTTCAGTATTTTAAATATATCCTGCCATTCCCTTCTGGCCTGCAGAGTTTCTGCTGAAAGATCAGCTGTTAAACATATGGGGTTTCCTTTGTATGTTACTTGTTGCTTCTCCTTTGCTGCTTTTAATATTCTTTCTTTGTGCTTAGTCTTTGTTCATTTGATTAGTATGTGTCTTGGCATGTTTCTCCTTGGGTTTATCCTGTATGGGATTCTTTGTGCCTCTGGGACTTGATTGACTATTTCCTTTTCCATGTTGGGGAAATTTTCAACTATAATCTCTTCAAAAATTTTCTCATACTCTTTCTTTCTCTCTTCTTCTCCTGGGACCCCTGTAATTTGAATGTTGGTTCATTTGATATTGTCCCAGAGGTCTCTGAGATTATCCTCAGTTCTTTTCATTCTTTTTATTTTACTCTGCTCTTCTTTATTTCCACTATTTTATCTTCCAGCTCACTGATTCGTTATTCTGCTTCAGATATTCTGCTATTGATTCCTTCTAGAGTATTTTTAATTTTGGTAATTGTGCTGTTTGTCTCTATAGGTTTATCCTTTAATTCTTCTAGGTCTTTGTTGATTGATTCTTGCCTTTTCTCCATTTTGTTTTCAAGGTTTTTGATCATCTTTACTATCATCATTCTGAATTATTTTTCAGGTAGTTCGCCTATTTCCTCTTCATTTATCTGAACTTCTATGTTTCTAGTTTGCTCTTTCATTTGTGTAGTATTTCTCTGCCTTTTCATTATTTCCTTTTTAACTTAATGTGTTTGAGGTCTCCTTTCCCAGGCTTCAAAGTTGAATTCTTTCTTCCTTTTGGTTTCTGCCCTCCTAAGTTTGGTCCAGTGGTTTGTGTAAGCTTATAGGGTGCGGTTTGTGCTGAGTTTTTGTTTGTTTGTTTTTCCTCAGATGGGCAAGGCTTAGTGAGGTGGTAATCCTATCTGCTGATGATTGGGCTTGTATTTTTGTTTTGTTTGTTGTTTAGATGAGGTGTCCTGCACAGGGTGCTGTTGGTGGTCGGGTGATGCCAGGTCTTGTATTCAAGTGGTTTCCTTCGTGTAAGTTCTCACTATTTGATACCCCCTAGGGTTAGTTCTCTGCTAGTCTAGGGTCTTGGAGTCACTGCTCCCACTCCAAAGGCTCAGGGTTTGATCTCTGGTCAGGAACGAAGATTCCACAAGCGGTTTGTTATGGCATTAAGTGAAATTAAAACAAATATTCAAAAATGAGAAACCAAAGATGAACCCCAGACAAATGGCAGTTACAAAATCAGGCAAATAATAATTAAAGTAATGGAATATACACATGCACACACATATATATACACCCATGAGCAAAGTCAAACAATCCAATAGAAATAAAGTACAGTAGATTGACCTGGTGAACAAAGGAAGTAAAAAATTATATTTAACAATTAAGAACAACACTAACTAAAGCACAAACTGGAAAACAAAACTAAAGGAAGGTGCCAAGTGGGGAATAAAGCAATGAAAATGAAACTAACAAATAGGTTGGAGGAAAGGAATGAAAGAAAAGAAAGAATAGATATGTAAAGTTAAATAGAGGTAGATGAAGAAGATTTATATACATTAAAATTAACTGCAAGGGGAAAAGAACATTAGGGAAGACAAACAAAGGAATAAATATAGAAAAGTAGAATAGGTTTAAAAAATTAAAACTATAAAAAAGAGAAAAGTTAAAAAAAAATGGAAGAAGAAAGAAAAAAGAAAAAAAAAAAAAAGGAAAACTCTACAGAACTGCAAAAGCCCAATGTAGAGGCAGAGGTTTATAACAACAATAAAAAGTTTGACTGAATATATTCATATATGTATACACCTATAAGCAAAATCAAAACAGTCCAACAAAAATAAAGTACAATAGATTGACCCAGTGAACAAAGGAAACCAAACATCATATCTACCAGAACAAAACTAACTAAAGCACAAACTGGAAAGCAAAACTAAAGCAAGGTGCCAAGTGGGGAATAAAGCAATGAAAATAAAACTAACAAATATGTTGAGAGGAAAGGAAAGAAAGAAAAGAAAGAAAGAATAGATATTCGAACTTAAATAGAGGTAGATAAAGAAGATTTATATACATTAAAGATTAACTGCAAGGGGAAAAGAACAGTAGGAAAAGGAAACAAAGAAATAAATGTAGAAAAAATAATTGGTTTAAAATATTAAAAATTAAAAAAGAAAGAAAACTGCACAGAACTGCAAAAGCCCAACACAGAGGCAGAGGTTTATAGTAACAAAAATGTGACTGAGAAAAAGAAAAGCTCAAAAGCTTAATTAGATTTCATAGTGCCAATAAAACAGACAACTACAACAGAGGGAAAAAAGGGGAAAAAAAATCCAAAAGAATCTACAGAACAAGTCAAAATCTAATAATAATAAATGTTTTTCTTGAGTCACTGCTGTCAGAGTCCTTTAGCTCGCTGGGAGTCACAGTCCAACTCACCTCCCTAGCATGCCCTCCAACACTGTGCTGATCTCTGGGCCTGCTGTGGGGGCAGCTCAGATGCTAATCTGGTACTGCTCCTGTTTGTTTTGCCGCCAATGTCCACAGCTATCAGGACCAGTGTGTGTTCTTTTGTGGGAGCTCTCAATGACCTTTTGTATATTCCACTGACACAGAGTCTGCCTAGTTGATCATGTGGATTTAATCAGCAGCTTGTAGAGCTGGTGGGAAGGTTTTGGGTGTCCATCTTTAGCCACAGTGCCCCTGTGTTTCAATACTAGTTTTATATCCGCCTCTGCATGTGGGTCCTCCACTGGGGTTTGCTCCTGTTGCTGCCCTGGAGGACTCGGGTTTGCCCCTGTGAGGGCCAGGTGTGGAGGTGGTGCAGCTGCTTGGGTCGCAGGGGTTCTGGCAGCCCCAGGTACTCAGGGGAGTTAGCGACTAGGGCAGCAGGAAATACAGAGCTCTAGAAGGGTATGGCAACCTATACTGTCCAATACGCTCCAGTGTTCTTGCCTGGAGACCCCCTCCCTGACAGAGAAGGCTGGCAGGCTACAGTCTACAGGGTCGCAGAGTTGGACACGACCAAAGTGATCCGATGTGCATAATTGCAAGGCTTTTGCCTGTGGCAGCTCTTCCCCAGGGAGAGTTGAGCGTGAAGGTGGCGCGGCTGCTTGGCTTGTGGGGATCCTGGCAACGCCAGGTGTGCAGGGACAGACTGCCTTCGTCACAGGATTTATGGCCCTACCAGAGTCTTTTTTCCAGCCTCTTGTAGCTGGCCAGCAGAAGGCCTCTTTGGCCAGTCTTTCTCCGTAGCTCCATCCATTCAGGCACTTAGAAGGCTCCCTTGCCTGGGGTCCTTCTCTGCTGTCCGGCCCATCAGGCACTTAGAGGGCCCCCCTGGCTGGGGTCCTACTCTGTAGATGGGAGCTTCAGGCACTTCAAGGCACCCCACCTGTAGTTCGGCACATCAGTCACGTGAAGGAGCACCCTGGGTGGGGTCCTGCTCTGTAGTTCGGTGCGTCAGGCGTTTGACGGGCCAGCCTCTCTATTGTTCAGGTGCCCACGGCATGTGAGGAGAGAGAGGCTGTGATAATGGCTCCACCCGCGATGTGTGACTCAGCAGTACTGCCTTGCTTCCGTGGCTGCCCGGCTTTTCTCCACAGGCATTTCCCACCACAGTCTCCTCCCTCACATGTCCTCGATCTGTCTCTCTGCAGTCAACAGCAGCCCTCGCCCTGGGATTGCTCCGCAATCCCGGAACTCCAGCTCCCAGCCTCTGCACCTTCCAGGGGACCTGCAGCCCTGTCCGGGGTATGCATGACTGCGGCAAGGACTGTCTGATTCTGATTCCATTTAGGCTGCCACACGTCAGCTGTTTCACTCTCAGCCTTAACATGTTTCTCCTCTGACCCAGACAGTTGCCCCGATGTGGGGTTCGGGCCCCTGCTTCAGTTCCCCACCGGCAGAAGGCAGGTGCCGTCCTGCCAACACTCCTGTTTTCCCCCTAGTTCCTTTGTCCTACCGAGTCTTGCGTGGTTCTGTATATTCTTTTCCTCTGGTCAGGGACTCCTGTCCTCTCGCAGCTGGTGTTCTGCATGCACTTCTGTGTCTGAAGGTGTATTCCTGATGTATCTGTGGAGACAGATGTGCTCCATGTCCACCTACTCCTCTGCCATCTTGGTCTCGTGTTTTTTAAATTTTTAATTAAAAGAAAATTTTGGCTAAACTGGTTCTTGTTGTGAGTGTTGGCTTAGTAGACCCCCAGCATGTGGGATCATAGTTCCCTGACCGGAGATGGAACCCACATCTCCTGCAATGGAAGGTGGTTTCTTAGCATTGGACCACGGAGAAGTCCCAAGGTCTGGGTTTCAAGCTACCAAGATTTAGTAGTGAATGTCAATGGGAGACATTTGTATTCCTCTCCTGGCAAAGTCTGAGATTTCTGATTATCTTTGTGAGATTTTATATAAATGTGTGAATGTGTATGTACATAAAATCTAGTCTATATCCACACTGTTGTTAAAGTGCTGTTTCTTAAAGCAGATCTGATCATGTTAGTCTCACCTAAATCAAAACCTCACTGACTCCACATTGCTTAGGGTGTCCGACACCTCAGCTGGGCTCCTCAGACCCTTTGTAATCTGACTTGCTTTATCATTAATCTTATCTCCTATCATCATGCCCACAGTCTAATCATCTTGAAATGGTACTGGGATTCACACTTTCATCAAGGATATTTACTTCAATTTTTCTACAGCTGTTTGGAAAGTATTCTATTTCTATTCTTTTTTTGACTATTCTAGGAAATTTAACATATATACTTATCAAAGTCGGGCTTCCCCGGTGGCTCAGAGGGTAAAGCGCCTGCCTGCAATACGGGAGACCCAGGTTCGATCCCTGGGTCGGAAAGTTCCCCTGGAGAAGGAAATGGCAACCCACTCCAGTATTCTTGCCTGGAGAATCCCATGGGTGGAAGAGCCTGGTGGGCTACAGTCCACGGGGTCGCAAAGAGTCGGACACGACTGAGTGAGCTCACTTCATTTCACTTTATCAAAGTCTGAAGTTAATAGATCCCTTTATCCTCCTCTCCCCAAATACAAGTGTCTTAGAAACTTTAATTCTCTTTTTTTCCTTCTTCTCCAGAGATATATACTGTTGTTGACATATGTTTTAATTCTGTCTTTGAAAAACCCACCAACGTGTTTTATTAGTTTTATACAGTCAAGTCTTTTTCATATGTTTCTGCATATTGACTGTTTTCTTTGTTCTTCATTACTTCTTGCATCCTAACCTTCCACCTGAGATCACTTTTACATGAAAAGATATTTTGTCTAAAGAACTTCCTTTTTATTTTTTATTGGAATATAATTGCTGTACAATGTTGTGTTAGTTTCTGCTGTAAAACACAGTGAATCAGCTGTATGTATACATATAGTCCCTCCCTTTTGAGCCTCCGTGCCACCCCACCCTCCCCATCCCACACCTCGGGGTCATCACAGAGCATCCAACTGAGCTCCCTGTGCTACACAGCAGCTTTCTGGTAACTATCTGTTTTACGCGTGATAGCGTATAGATGTCAGTGGTACTCTCCCAGTTCGTCCCCTCCCCCATGTGTGCGTGTATCTGTACTCTATGTCTGCATCTCTATTCCTCCTATAATTTTCTTTAGTAAGGTCTGTTAATGGCAATCTTTTGATCTTTTTCTTCTCTGAAATATCTTTCTTTCACCATGATCCTTGAAAAGTCTTTTTTAACTGGGCATAGATTTCTAAGCTGACCATTTTGTTTTCTCAGCACATTGAGCATACTGATCCATTGTCCTCTGGGTGTCTGTTGTTGCTTTGTGAGGTCAGTGGTTAGCTTGTCTGTTGCTTCTTTGAAGACAACCCATCTTTTCTTTGGCTGCTTTTAAATCTTCTTTTTATGTCTGGTTTTACAGTTTTAATATGATGTTGTAGGTGTGCATTTATTTCTATTTGTTTACTTGAAATTTGTTGGGGATTTACATCTTGAAAATCAGTTCTGGAAAATCATCAGCTGTTGTCTCACCATTTATTGCCTCTGCCTTGTTCTCCCCCTCTTTCAGGGGGCTTCTGATTAGAAGTATGCTAGGTCATCTCATGTTCCCTTCACATCCCTTAACCCTTCTTTCTCAGAGCTTTATTTCCCTATGATGCTTCCTGCATGTATTTTTTCAGTCCTGTCTTTCTGTTTCACTAGTTCAGTTAGCACCTGCATCCACTTGGCTGTTAAACCCATTTATTGAGTTTCTAATTATAGCTATTACAGTTTTCATTCCTAGAAATTATATTTAGTTCCTTTTCTTATCTGCTTGGTCAGTTCTTTAAAAATCCTTGCTCTTTGCTCATATTTCAAAATCACCTTTTATTTTTCAATGAATCTGAGACACACAGAATTGGATAAATCATTACCCTTGGTTCATAGTCACTGGTATAATTGGACATAGACCTCTTATTTGAATATGTATGTATGTATAAAAGTGAAAGTATTTGTCTTTCAGTTGTGTCCAGCTTTTTGCAACCCCATAAACTGTAGCCCGCCAGGCTCCTCTGTCTGTGGAATTCTTCAGGCAAGAATACTGGAGTGGGTGGCCACTCCCTTCTCCATGGGATCTTCCTGACCCAGGGATTGAACCTGGGTCTCCCACATTGCAGGCAGATTCGTTCCTCTCTGAGCCATCAGGGAAGTCCAATGTAGTGAATACCTACAGTCCCACCATCCAACAACTAGAAGAGCTATCTGTCTGCTCCTCTTCATCTTATAACCGTGCTTCCCTCTTCCTAAATTTGTGATGATTATTCCCATTCTTTTTTGTTTTTACAGTTTTTTAATCTATCTATGTGACCTAAATATATTGTTCAGTTTTAGTTGTTTTTGAACTTTATGAAAAAAAAGCATATTGCAGTGTATATAATCTTCTGGGACTTAGAGAAAATTTGACATTATATTAACTAAGATTTACCCGTATTTCGGCATGCTCTTTATAATTCCATTGTGTGACTATTCCATGATTATTTTATCCATTTTTCTGTTACTGGGAATTTTGACTAGGCATTAATAGCTACTAACTAATTCATAGTCTTGCTATGAATATTCTTATATCTATCTTTGTATAAACATGAGCAAGTTTCCACTGTGTATGTAAATAGAGGTGGAATGCTGAGTTGTAGTGAAAATAGGATTAGTAATAAGCCAGTGCACACCAGTAGAACTATTGGCTAGCATCCAGTCTGGTTGGCCAGGCATCTGTTTTATTTGGGCAGTACCCATGTGGTGTTGGTTGTTAATACTTCAGTATTATCCTTGAGGGTTTATGAAATAAACTTTGTAGCCAAATTATTTTAAAACAGTGGTTCAAATTTATACCTCCACATGAAATACAGGAGATCTTGTTGATCTATATTCTCTCCAACATTTCAAATTGTCAGATATCTTAATTTTTGCCAATCAAATAGGTGTAAGTTAGTATCACAATGTGGTCTTGATTTCTGTTTACTAATAAGTTTGAGCATCTCTCTGAGTGTATACTGGCCATAGGCCTTTCCTCTGAGAATCCCCTACTCATATATCTTGTTCATGTACCTTACTCTTGTACCATGTATTTTTCTATTTGATTATCTTTTTCTCATTCATTTGAAGAAATTCATATAAAGAAATTACAAAATCCTTGATGCCAATTCTTTTTAATTGAAATGTAGTTGCTTTACAATGTTATGTTAATTTCTGTTATACAACAAAGTGACTCAGTTATACACATACATACACACACGCATACATACATACATACATATATATATATACATATATATATTCTGTTTTATATTCTTTTCATTATGGTTATCCCAGGACATTGAATACTGTTCCTTGTGTTATAGTGTAGGACCTTGTTGTCCATCCACTCTATACATCATAGTTTGCTACTGCTAGCCCCAAGCTCCCAGTTCATCCCTTCCCCACCCTCCCTCTTGGCAACCACAAGTCTGTGCTCTATGAGTCTGCTTCTGCTTGGTAGACAGGTTCATTGTGTTATATTTTAGATTCCACATATAAGTCATACCATATGGTATTTTCTTTTTTCACTTACTTCACCTAGTATAGTAATCTCTAGTTGCATCCATTTTTCTGCAGATAGTATGATTTCATTCTTTTTTAAAACTGAGCAGTACTTAATGGTATATTATGTATCTATTATATATGTATCTATTATATATCCATTAGGCTGTTTTCATGTCTTGTCTATAGGAATAGTGCTGCTATGAGCATAGGGGTGCATGTATCCTTTTGAATTATAATTTTGTCAAAATATATACCCAGGAATGGGATTGTTAGACCATATGGTAATTCTGTTATCAGTTTTCTGAGGACTCCATATTGTCTTCCATAGTGAATACACCAATTTACATTTCCACCAACAATGTAGGAGGGTTCCCTTTTCTCCAAACCCTCTCCAGAATTTGTTACTTGTAGACTTTTTTTTTCTTTTTCTTTTTTTTTTTTTTTTACTTGTAGACTTTTTAATGATGGCCATTCTGACTGGTGTGAGGTGGTACCTCACTGCAGTTTTGATTTGCATTTCTCTAATAGTGGTATTGAGGCTTGATGCCAGTTCTTGGTCAGTTATGTATGTTACAAATGTCTCCTCATTTATAGCTTGTCTTTTCATTTTCTTTAAGATAATTTATGAAGAGAAGATTTTTAATATAGTCAAGTGTATCAGTCTTATCTTTCCTAGACAGTGTTTTTTGTTTGTCTTATTTAAGAAAATCTTCTTAATCCAAGTTTGTGTGTGCGCTCAGTTGTGTCCAACTCTTTGTGACCCCAGGGACTACAGTCTGCCAGGCTCCTTTGTCCATCGGTTTAACCCAGCAAGAATGCTGGATTGGGTTGCCATTTCCTCCTCCAGGGGATCTCCCTGACCCAGGGATGAAACCTGCGTGTCTTGCATCTCCTTCATCGGCAGGTGGATTCTTTACCACCAAGCCACCTGGGACTAATACAAGTTCAGAATAATATTTTCTCATACATCTGCTTCTGCTTCATGGGCTCTGCTAAAGGCTTTGACTGTGACGATCACAAAAAACTCTGGAAAATTCTTAAAGAGATGGGAGTACCAGACCACCCTACCCGTCTCCTAAAAAACCGTAAGTGGGTCAAAAAGCAACAGTTAGACCCAAACATGGAACAACTGACCAATTCCAAATTGGGAAAGGAGTATGCCAAAGCTGTATATTGTCACTCTGTTTATTTAACTTATATGCAGAGTACATCATGCTAAATGCCAGGTTGGATGAATCACAAGCTGGAATCAAGATTGCCAGGAGAAATATCAACAGCCTCAGACATGCAGATGATGCCACTGTAATGGCAGAAAGTGAAGAGGAACTAAAGAGCCACTTGTTCAGGGTGAAAGGAGAGTGAAAACTGGCTTGAAATGCAACGTTAAAACAACTAAGATCATGGCATTCGGTCCCATCACTTCATGGCAAGTAGAAGGGGAAAAAGTGGAAAAATTGGCAGATTTTATTTTTAGGGGCTCTAAAATCACTGGAGGGGCTTCCCTCGTAGCTCAGCTGGTAAAGAACCCGCCTGCAATGTGGGAGACCTGAGTTCAATTCCTGGATTGGGAAGATCCCCTGGAGAAGGGAAAGGCCACCCACTCCAGTATCCTGGCCTGGAGAATTCCATGGACTGTATAGTCCAAGGGGTTGCAAAGAGTCGGACACAACTGAGCTTCTTTCACTTTCACTTTCAAAATCACTTGAAGACAGTGACTGCAGCCACGAAATTAAAAGACACTTGCTCCTTGAAAGGAAAGCTATGACAAACCTAGACAGTATATTAAAAAACAGAGACATCATTTTGCCAACAAAGGTCCATATAGTCAAAGCTACGATTTTTCCAGTAGTCACGTGCAGATGTGAGTTGGATCATAAAGAAGGCTGAGCATTGAAGAACTGATGATTTCAAATTGTTGGAGAAGACTCTTGAGAGTCCTTTGGACTGCAAGGAGATCAAACCAGTCAATCCTAAAGGAAATCAACCCTGAATATTCATTGGAAGGCCTGATGCTGAAGCTGAAGCTCCAACGCTTTGGCCACCTGATGTGAAGAGCCGACTCATTGGTAAAGACCTTGATGCTGGGAAAGATTGGAAGCAAAAGGAGAAAGGACCAGCACAAGGGAGATGGTTAGGTAGCATCACTGACTCAGTGGCCATGAATCTGAGCAAACTCCAGGAGATAGTGAAGGACAGAGGCGCCTGGTGTGCTGCAAGCAGTCCATGAGGTTGAAGAGTCGGAAACGACGTAGTGACTGAACAACAACATACTTCTTGATGGTTAACGTTATGTGTCAGTCAACATGACTGGGTCGCAGGATACCCAGATATTTGGTTAAATATTATTTCTGGGTAACTCTGTGAAGGTGTTTCTGGATGGGATTAACATTTGTGAAAAGCAGATTTCCCTCCTCAACCTAATTTACTGAAGCCTGAATAGAATAAAAAGGCTGAGTAAGAAAGAATTCTTTCTCTGCCTTACTGTCTTTGAGTTGACATTGGTCCTTTCTTGTTTTTGCATTAGAACTCAGAGTGGAACTTGTAACAAATGCCCTTCTTGTTCTCAGGACTTTGGGCTTGGATTAGCACTATATCAGTGATTCTCTTGGGTCTCCAGCTTGGGGACTTCTCAGCCTTCATAATTGCATGATACAATTCCTTATAATAAATCCTTATATATATCTTTATCTTTTATGTTTTTATATAACATATTTATATAATTAAACATTTATTGGTTATACAATTATATATTTGATATGTATTTATATAAATATACAAATAAAAAAATAAAAGGACCCTGGCTCCTTGGAGAGATTGTGTTTTTTTTTTTTTTTTCAGATCTAGACAGAAAATGTACAAAATGAGTTGAAATATTTTCTTACATTAAAAAGTAAAGAAATCACCAAGATTTCTGGGGTTGCAAGTTTCCCAGCCATCAGCTTGAAGAGACTCCATTTGGTCAAAGATGGGAAAAAGAGAGCAAAAGTAGAATAACCAATTCAGTGTATTAAAATATGTCAAGTATGTTTAAATCCATGAGGTTGCAATAATATTTTAAAAATCCTCATTGGTCCCCTTCAGAATACTAGTGAACCAAATCATTACTTTTATTCAATTATCATACTTTTGATTGAATTTAAATAACCCATAGAGTGCATCTTAAATGTATAGATCTGGATATGTACAATCTGAAGTATTATCTTATATGTATAGATTGGTGAAAATTTACATGTATATACATCTACTTAACTATCTATCAGAATAGTGCTTCTCAAATCTCAGTGTGCATTTGTATCAACTAGTGAATTTGTTAAAATACAAATTCTGATTAGTAAGACCTTAGATGCTGTATTTTTAATAAATAACCTCCCAAGTGATGTTGATACATCTGGTTTGTGGACCATATTTTGAGATGCAAGGTTATAACGTTTTCAGTGTTGTAGCATGTAGCAGTAGTTCGTTCTTTTTATTGCTGAGTGATTTCCATTGTATTAATAGACTAACATTTATTTCGTTGTTTTCAGTTTGGGGCCGTTATAAATTAAGTTGCTATGAACATTCTTGTACATGTCTTGGGATGAACATATGCACTCATTTTGGAGGGATATACGCTTAAGAGTAGAATTGCTGGGTCATAGTGTAGGTGTGCTTAGCTTTAAGAGATATGGTCAGAGTTTTCTAAAAATGATTGTACCATTACACCCTTACCAGTAATATATCAGAGTTGTAGCTGCTCTACACCTCACTGGCACTTGGTATTGTTCTTTTAAAAATATAGTCATTCTGTTGGGTGTGATATCCAACTGAGGTTTTTTGGCCAATGAGAGATCCTCTTTTGAGAAGTACTCACCATTTTTTTCTCATTAAAATTTTTGGCTTGTTATTTTGTTTCATCTTGATTTGGATGGATTCTTCCTATATTCTGGATATGAGTTCTTTATTGGATACATATATTGCAAGTATTTATTCCCAGTCTGTGGTTTGCCTTTTCATTCTTTTAACGACGTCTGTCAACATCTGCTTAATTTAAACAAAATTCAAATTTGTTAATATTTTTCTTCAATTAAAAAACTGTGGTAATCTACATAGAACATAAAATTTACCCTCACAACCATTCTTAAGTGTACAATTTAGTGGTGTTAAGTACATTCATGTCGCTGTACAGCCATCACTACCATCCATATCCAGAACTCTTCTCTTTTTACAAAACTAAAACTCTATACCTATAGCAACAATTACTCCCCAGTCCCTCTTCTGGTCACTGGCAATCACTATTCTGTTTTCTGTCTCTATGATTTTGACTACTCTAAGTACCTCATATAAGTGGAGTCATGTAGTATTTATCTTTTTATAACTGGCTTATTTCACTCAGCATAATGTCCTTCTTTGTCTCTTATAATGCATTTTGATTTGAAATTTATTTTGTCTGACATGAGTATAGCCACTCCTGTTCTTGCATTATTATCTTCTTTTGTGCTTAGGTGTTTTTTTTCCTTGCAGTGAAATATTTAAATTCCTTTCTCATTTCCTTTGTGTGTACTCTAGAGCTATTTTCATTGTGGTTACTATGGGGATTTAATTTTAAAATCCTAAAATTATAACACAATAATTTGAACTTACTAACTTAACTTTAATAACATACAAAAATCTCTGTCTCCATCTCTTTCAGTTGTTCATGTCATGTGTCCTATAATATAAACTAATAATTCTTTTAAATTCATTAGTATCCTAAATTATGTTGAAAACAAGATTGAAAGTTGCAAGCCAAATTAATAGTAATATTAGCTTTTATACTAATTTTTCTTTAAATGTTTAGTCTCTTGCATCATGTAGAAAAAAACCAAAATATACAATTATGAATCACTCTTCCAATAATACTAGCTTTTATAATTGTCCATGAATTTACCTTTAGTGAGATCTTATTTCTCCATACAGCTTTGAGTTACTGTCTAGAGTCCTTCCATTTCAACTCGCAGGACTCTTGAGCATTTCTTGCAGGGCAGGTCTGATAGTAACAAACTTCCTCACCTTTGTTTATCTGTAAATGTCTTAATTTCTCCCTCTTTTTTGAAAAACAACTTTGCCAAACTTTGTTCTTTTTAACACTTTGAATATATTGACCACTTTCTTCTGGCCTCTAAAGTTTCTGATGAGAAATCTGCTTACTATTTTAATCATGATCCCTTGTCTGTGACAAACTGCTTTTCTTTGATATGTTTTCAAAATTCCTTTTGTCTTTACCTTTTAAAAACTTAGTTATAATTAGTCTCAGTGTGGGTCTTTTTGGGTTCAACCTACTTGGAATTCACTGAGCTTCTTGAATGTTTATATAGATGTCTTTCATCAAATTTGGGAGATTTTAAAATATTCTCTCTGCTCCTTTCTCCTTCTTGTCTCCTACAATGGGTACATTGTTCTCCTTGCCCCACAAGCCCCTTAAGGCGCCCCATAGGTCCCTTAAGCTCTGTATATTTTTCTTCAACCTTTTTCCCCGTTCCTCAACCTCAAGACTTTCCATTGCCCTATCTTCAAGTTCATTGATATTTTCTTCTGCCTGCTCACATTTGCCTTTGAAACTCTCTAGTAAATTTGTATTTCCATTATTGTAGTTTTCATCTCCAGAATATCTTTTTGTTTTATTTTTATTGTCAGTTGTTTTAAAGTCTTTGGCTAATAAATCCACCGTTAGGCCTCTTTAGGGAACAGTTTCAGTTGGCTTATTATTTTTCTTTGAATGAGCTATACCTCTCCATTTCTTTGTGTGCTTTGTGACTTTTTTGGTTGAAATCTAGACATTTTAATCTAATAATGTGGCAATTCTGGAAATCAGATTTTGCCTTCATCCCCAGGGTTTGCTATTGTTTTTTTAAAAAATAAATTCTTGTAGGCTGTTTCTGTACCAAGGATCAACATGTGGTATAAAGTTAATATCTTCTTAGGTGTTTCCTGAGCCTGTTTCTTTTCCTGGGCATGCATGGTGACACTCTAATTTCTCTTGAATATGTAGTTGCTTTTAAATATCTTGGTCTTTAATGTCTGTGTTCCAAAAATGGAAAAGAAGAAAATGAAAGGGAAAAAGAGGCTCCAGTCCCATAAATCCACTGGAAATCACTTTAGCCAGAGGGGCTGGGTCTTGCAATAATAGGAGGAAATCCAGAAACAATGGACACTTCCTCTTTGTCTACCCTTCTGTTATTAGAAATGGCTTTGAGCGATCAGAGCATAGATCTCTGATACTTGGAGAACAGGGCCCTTTCTGCACGCTGGTTTCTGCAAGCTGGCCCGGGAACACATGCACAGCTGCCTGCTACATGGCTGGAGATGGGGAATGCACCACTGCTACTGGACTAAAAGCTAAAGGTGACCAAAATCAGCAGCAGTTTACTGTCCAAGTCTTCCCCCTGGAAGTTTCAAGCCCTCAGTAGACTCCAGAGTTCCAAAATAGTTACGCCAGATAGACTCTGACAATGCAGGTATCGAGATGGGAAGACAGGTTCTCGGGGCTTCCTGCTCCACTATAGTTCCAGAATCCTCTTGTCAATATTTTCTTACACAGGTAGCACATTTTGTATCCTGCTTAAGAAATATTTTTCCTCTTCAAGGTCATAAAGATATTCTCCTTTATTTTCTTCTGGAAGTTTAAATATTTTACCATTCACATTTAGGTCTACAGTCCATTTTGAACTTCTTTTTTGTGGTCAAAGATTTTTTTCTCTACTTTTTGAGGTCAAGGTTCATTTTTATCCAACTCCTTGTTTAAAAACTGAAAACTGAAAGGAAAAATAGTCATGTTTTTTCCACTTTTCCTCTATAATCTGTGCAATAAGGTAATGAAATAATGGAGGAAAGAAGTTTCTCCTGATAGAAATTTTACTTTATAAAAGTGCTCCAGCTAATAATTGAAGAAGGAATTATAAAGTAGGTATACCACCATTTTTGCAGTCTCATTAGAAACAATAAAAAGGAGACATTATCAAAAGAGAGATTATGATATGATACACTTATTGATAGAAATATATAACACTACTTATGAAGAATTATTGCCCCCAAATTGAACCTACATCTGATCAAACTTCTAGATCTAATTATCAATATATAAAAAATACGAAGGATAAAGAAATATGATAAATAACTCTGCAGGTAAAAAATAACCCAAAGTGTAAGAAGTTCTCAAGGTTAACAATCTTGTTTTTTTTTACAACACATAAACTTGTTACCAAAAATGGAAGAAGGGAATCTATACATTAAAAAATACTTAAGTGACATCAATCAATTACAATCAACCCTTGAACAATGTAGGGGATTAGGGGAGCTGACCCCCTGAGCAGTCAAATATCCATTTATAACTTTACTGTGAGTCCTCCATGTTCATTGTTTCACATCTGTAGGTTCCATCAACCATGGATCATTCCGCACTGTAGCACACGTTCATTGAAGAAAATCTGCATATAAGTGGACACATACAGTTCAAACCCATGTTGTTCAAAGGTCCACTGTACAATGTATGAGAAGCCAGAAAATTTGATTGGCTGTTTCCCTAGATGTTTGATGATATTAAGGGGTTGTCAAATTTTTTAAATGTGATCATTATATACATATTAAAATATGTATTAATAAAATATGTTTATGACTTGCTTCAAAATAGTATGGAGAGGGAGACTAGAATATATAGGTTAAATAAAATTGGCCAGGAATTTATAATAATAATTGAATATAGGTACTAGATACATGGGGGTGGGGGGATTGTAGTAATCTCTCTACTATATATTTGTGTGTATGTTTGATATTTTTCATAATAAAAAATTTAAAAAATATGTTTTAGTTGTTCTTGGTTCTTTAGTTTTCCATAATGATTTTAGAATCAGTTTATCAAATTACATTTTTAAAAAATTGAAATAACATTGAATGGGAAGAACTGACATCATTAACAAATTATAATTTTTTATCCATGAATGTGAAATATCTCTCCATTGATTAGGTCTTTTTTTAAATGACTTTGAGTAAATATTTATGCTATCATGTATCTTTTATTAGATTTAATATTAAATATCTAATATCTCTATAGCTATTATAAGTGACATACTTTTACAACTTACATGTTTATTATTGTGTTAATGTAAAAACATGCAAGTGACTTTTGTAAATTGGTCTTCTATCCAGACACCTGGCTAAATACAATTAGATATAATACAATAATTTGTCTTTAGATTATTTTCTAGGCAGACAATTATATCATCTGAAAATAATGATAGCTTTATTTTTCCTTTTTAATCCTATCATGTATGGACCTAAAGAAGTAGCCTTAAACTACATAAAGAAAAGTTGATAGGGCTACAATATAATATAGACAAATCTACTGTCACAATAGGAGATTTCAGCACATTTTTAAAAACTGTGGACAAGTCAAGCACATAAAGTTTCAGTAAACATATTGAAGATATAAACAATAGAACTGATGAACAGAAGTTTGACTGTACATAAATTTCCTTTCTACAATTAGAGAGTACAAAATCCGCTCCAAAACGGTCTTAGTTATCCACTGCTGTACAGACTTAGTAGCGTAAAATAAAAATAAACATTCTAAAAATCTCTAAGTGTCTGTGGGTCAGGAATTCAGGATCAGCTTGGCTGGGTAGTTTTAGCTCAATATTTCTCATGAGAGTCACAGAAATGTTGTAAGTGGCTGTAGTCTTCTGATGACTTGACTGTAGCTGGAGGTTCTGCTTTTAAACAGACTCACCCACATAACTAGCAAATTGGTGCTAGTGGTTGGAAGGAAGCTTTGGTTCCTTCCCATGCAGTTCTTTCCACATGGCTGAGTGTCTTCATGACATGGGCAGCTAGCTTCCCTCAGTGTGAGCAATTTCAGACTGAAAGATGGACACTGCGAAATGTTTTACGATGTAGCTTCAGAAGTCACATCCTGTTATTTCGGCAGGGTCCTATTGATTGTACATAACAGCCCTATTTCACTGTGGGAGGGGACTACCCAAAAGAATAAATACCTTGAGAGGAGAGTAACTGGGGGCCGCCTTGAAGACTAACTACCACAAGCACACATGTAACCTTTACAAACATTGATTATATACTAGTCACAGAGCAATTCCAAAGAATAAGTATCATGCAGGCAGGATGCTTTGATTACAATCCAATGAGGTTAGAAGATAATAACAAAAATGTACACTAAATAACGCTGTTTGAAAATGATTAACACACTTCCGAATAACTCACAGATCAAAGAAGAAATCACAGTGATAATTTTAGAATATTCAGAATTGAATGATAATGAAAACATGTGAAATGCAGTGAAAATAGTTTCTCAAGGGTAATTTTTTGGGGGGAGTTCAGTGCCTCAAGACTTGTGGGATGTTAGTTCCTCCATCAGGGATGGGACCAGGCCCTCACTTAGCAGTGAAAATGCCAAGTTATAACCTCTGGACTGGCAGGGAATTCCCAAGAATAATTTACAGCCTTTCTATTTGTATTTAAAAAGAGGAAAAAGTGGGACTTACCTGGTGGTCCAGTGGCTAAGACCCCATGCTTCCAAAGCAGGGGACCTGGGTTTGATTCCTGGTCAGGGAAGTAGATCCTGCGTGCCTGCAATTAAAGATCCTGCATGCCACAAGGAAGAACCCACACTTGGCAATGAAGATATTGCATGAAGCAACTTAAATCCAGCGCAGCCAAAAAAAAAAAAAAAGAACTGTGGAACATTTAAGAAAAAATAAAAGAATAAAAGGAAAAGCCAAAAATTAAGAAACTGCATTTCCAATTTAAGCAGTGACTTAAAGAAGGAGTAGACTTGAAGGAAATAGAGGGAAGTAGACAATAAAAATAAGAGCAGAAATCAAGAAATTAGAAGATACAGTAGAGAAGATTGACAAAAAAAAGTATTCTTTACAATAATTAAAATATGGACAAGTCTCTGGCAATGAGAATCAAGGAAAAGAGAGATGGCACGAATACATATTATAAAGGAGGCACAATTACAAAGTAAGCAGATTCAAAAGATAATATACATACAATGGAATATTACTCAGCCATATAAAGGAATGAATCTGAGTCAGTTGTAGTGAGGCGGATGTAACCTAGAGCCTGTTATACAGAGTGAATTAAGTCGGAAAGACAATAACAAATATCATATATCAACACATGTATATGAAATCTAGAAACGTGGTACTGATAAACCTATCTCCTGCAGGGAAGGAATGGAGACGCAGACACAGAATGGATTTGTGGACACAGCGTGAGAAGGAGAAGGTAGGACAAATTGAGAAAGTAGCATTGACATATATACACTCAGTTCAGTTCAGTTCAGTTCAGTCGCTCAGTCGTGTCCGACTCTTTGTGACCCCATGGATCGCTGCACACCAGGCCTCCCTGTCCATCACCAACTCCCTACTCTATGTAAAATAGACAGCTGTGGGAAGCTACTGCGTAACACACAGAGCCCAGCCTGGCACTCTGTGATGACCTCTGTGATGACCTAGAGGGGTAGAGTTGGGTAGGGGAGTGTGAGGGAGGCTCAAGAGGGAGGGGATATATATATATATATAGTTATGACTGATTGATATTATTGTATGGCAGAAACCAACACAACATTGTAAAGCAATTATCCTCCAATTTCAATAAAAAGAGAATTTCATCATTAACTTTATGACAATATGTTTGAAAACTTAGACAGAATAGACATTTGTAGCAAGATATAAATTCTTATAATTGATGCAGAAGAAATAGAAAACTTGAAATTGTCCTTGAAATAGTCCTGTTAGGGAATCCCATGGTGCGCCAGTGGTTAGGACCCAGTGCTTTCACTGCCAGGGAACTAAGATCAAACAAGTCACACAGGGCAGCAAAAAAATAAATGAATGTCTTGTTAAAGAAACAGAAGTAATAGTAAAACAAAGTAAGGCCAAACAAAAAACTTTCCATTAAAACAAAAAAGTACCAGTGCCAGATGGCTTTACAGATGGATCTCACCAAACTTACAACTATCAAATCATCCTATGCTTATACAAACTTCTTCAGAGACAAGAACACACTCTATGAAGCGAGAATAACTTAGAAGCCAAGTCCTAAATAACAAAAAACAGGAAAACCTCAGGGTTATTTCACTTATTAATACAGGATGCAAAATTCCAAAACAAAACACTGCTAGATCAAATCCGATAGTATATGTAAAATAAACGCTAAACTCCTCAAGTAAGTTTGGTTTATCTCAGGAAAGTAAAATTAATACTGGTGAAATTTAATATTAATATTAATAAATGTCCCATCACCTCATGGCAAATAGATGGGGAAACAGTCGAAAGAGTGGCTGACTTTATTTTTCTGGGCTCCAAAATCATTGCAGATTGTTATTGCAGCAGTGAAATTAAAAGACGCTTACTCCTTGGAAGGAAAGTTATGACCAACCTAGACAGCATATTCAAAAGCAGAGACATTACTTTGCCAACAAATGTCCGTCTAGTCAAGGCGATTGTTTTTCCAGTGGTCATGTATGGATGTGAGAGTTGGACTATAAAGAAAGCTGAATGCTGAAGAATTGATGCTTTTGAACTGTGGTGTTGGAGAAGACTCTTGAGAGTCCCTTGGACAGCAAGGGGATCCAACCAGTCTATCCTAAAGGAGATCAGTCCTGTGTCTTCATTGGAAGGACTGATGTTGAAGCTGAAACTCCAATACATTGGTCACCTGATGCAAAGAGTTGACTCATTTGAAAAGACCCTGATGCTGGGAAAGACTGGGGGCAGGGGGAGAAGGGGACGACCGAGGATGAGATGGCTGGATGGCATCACTGACTTGATGGACATGAGTTTGGGTGGACCCTGGGAGTTGGTGATGGACAGGGAGGCCTGGCGTGCTGTGGTTCGTGGGGTCGCAAAGAGTCGGACGTGACTGAGCGACTGAACTGAACTGAACTGAAATGGAATTGATGACAACAGATTAAAGGATAAAAACCATACGATCATATCAAAAGATGCAGAAAAAACCTTTGAAAAATTCAACATATATTTGATATAACTTGTAGTAAATTAGCAATAAAGTGGAACTTCCTTTACCTGATCAAGAGAGGTATTCAAAAGAATTATCCTAAAGAAAAAGTGTTGGAGCCTTAAAATTCTGAACAAAACAAAGGTACCCACAATCACCACTTCTACCTAACATTGTTCTGTGGCCAGCACAATGAGACAAGAAAAACAAGCCAAAAGCAACAGGACTATTTTCTCTAAATATATCAAGCATATTTTATAATCTGTGTCTCATAATTTTAATAACTGGGTCCTTTGTAGCTGTGTTTCTGCTATTTGTTGCTGTTCATTTTCTTTGGAACTTCATTGCTGGAAATTATTTGAACCGTGAGATGAAAGTGAGTTCCTCTAACAAAGATTTATGTTTTCTTCTGCTAGATACCTGCGGTACTACCTATCTGGGAACATTTTATTTATTATTTTTGTTTCCCATAGTGTTGTATTTGTTTATTAAAAAAATTTTGCAATGTTTTACTGGTTTCCACTGTACAACAGTGTGAATCAGCTGTATTTGTACATATATCCCTCTTGAGCCTCCCTCCCTTCCCCACTGTCCCACCCCCTTGGGTCATCACAGAGCACCAGATGGCACTCCCTGTGTTAGGTAGCAACTTTTCACGAGCTATCCATTTTACACATGATAGTATGTATATGTTGATCTACTTTCTCCATTTGTCCCACTCTCTCCCTCCCGCACTGTGTCCACTAGTCCATTCTCACATTTGCATCTCCATTCCTTCCTTGCAAAGAGGTCCTTCAATATCCTTTTTTTTCTAGATTCCATATATATATATGCATTGATGTATGATATTTGTTTTTCTCTTTCTGACTTCAGTTCAGTCAGTTCAGTTCAGTCACTCAGTTGTGTCCGACTCTTTGCGACCCCATGGATCGCTGCACACCAGGCCTCCCTGTCCATCACCAACTCCCGGAGTTCACTCAAACTCATGTCCATCGAGTCGGTGATGCCATCCAACCATCTCATCCTCTGTCGTCCCCTTCTCCTCCTGCCCCCAATCCCTCCCAGCAGCAGGGTCTTTTCCAATGAGTCAACTCTTTGCATGAGGAAATGGCAATCCAATCCAGCACTCTTGCCTGGAAAATCCCATGGAAGGAGAAGCCTGATAGGCTACAGTCCATGGGGTCGCAAAGAGTCGGACACGACTGAGCGACTTCACTCACTTTGCATGAGGTGACCAAAGTATTGGAGTTTCAGCTTCAGCATCAGTCCTTTCAAAGAACACTCAGGATTGATCTCCTTTAGGATGGACTCCTTGCAGTCCAAGAGACTCTCAAAAGTCTTCTCCAACACCACAGTTCAAAAGCATCAATTCTTTGGCGCTCAGCTTTCTTCACAGTCCAACTCTCACATCCATACATGACCACTGGAAAAACCATAGCCTTGACTAGACGGACCTTTGTTGGCAAAGTAATATCTCTGCTTTTTAATTGGCTATCTAGGTTGGTCATAACTTTCCTTCCAAGGAATAAGCGTCTTTTAATTTCATGGCTGCAATCACGATCTGCAGTGATTTTGGAGCCCCCCAAAATAAAGTCTGACACTGTTTTCACTGTTTCCCCATCTATTTCCCATGAAATGATGGGACCAGATGCCATGATCTTCGTTTTCTGAATGTTGAGCTTTAAGCCAGCTTTTTCTCTCTCCTCTTTCACTTTCATCAAGAGGCTTTTGAGTTCCTCTTCACTTTCTGCCATAAGGGTGGTGTCATCTGCATATCTGAGGTTATTGATATTTCTCCTGACAATCTTGATTCCAGCTTGTCCTTCATCCAGCCCAGCGTTTCTCATGATGTACTCTGCATATAAGTTAAATAAGCAAGGTGACAATATACAGGCTTGACATACTCTTTTTCCTATTTGGAACCAGTCTGTTGTTCCATGTCCAGTTCTAACTGTTGCTTCCTGACCTACATATAGCTTTCTCAAGAGGCAGGATGGGTTGTGGTGGAGAAATCCGACAGAATGTGGTCCACTGGAGAAGGGAATGGGAAACCACTTCAGTATTCTTGCCTTGAGAACCCCATGAACAGTATGAAAAGGCAAAATGATAGGATACTGAAAGAGGAACTCCCCAGGTTAGTAGGTGCCCAATATGCTACTGGAGATCAGTGGAAAAATAACTCCAGAAAGAATGAAGGGATGGAGCCAAAGCAAAAACAATACCTAGTTGTGGATGTGACTGATGATGGAAGCAATACTGTAAAGAGCTTTCTGATGCTGTAAAGAGCAATATTGCATAGGAACCTGGAATGTTAGGTCCATGAATCAAGGCAAATTGGAAGTGCTCAAATATGGCTAGAGTGAACATCGACATTCTAGGAATCAGCTAACTAAAATGGACTGGAATGGGTGAATTTAACTCAGATGACCATTATATCTACTACTGTGGGCAGGAATCCCTCAGAAGAAATGGAGTAGCCATCATGGTCAACAAAAGAGTCTGAAATGCAGTACTTGGATGCAATCTCAAAAATGACAGAATGATCTTTGTTCGTTTCCAAGGCAAACCATTCAATATCACGGTAATCCAAGCTTATGCCTTAACCAGTAATGCTGAAGAAGCTGAAGTTGAACAGTTCTATGAAGACCTACAAGACCTTTTAGAACTAACATCCAAAAAAGATGACCTTTTCATTATAGGGGACTGGAATGCAAAAGTAGGAAGTCAAGAAACACCTGGAGTAACAGGCAAATTTTTGGCCTTGGAGTATGGAATGAAGCAGGGAAAGGCTAATAGAGTTTGCCAAAATAACGCACTGGTCATAGCAAACACCTTCTTCCAACAACACAAGAGAAGACTCTACAACAAGAGAAGACTCTACAGATGGTCAACACCGAAATCAGATTGATTATATTCTTTGCAGCCAAAGATGGAGAAGCTCTACACAGTCAGCAAGAACAAGACCAGGAGCTGACTGTGGCTCAGATCATGAACTCCTTATTGCCAAATTCAGACTTAAATTGAAGAAAGAAGGGAAAACCACTAGACCATTCAGGTATGACCTAAATCAAATCCCTTATGATTATACAGTGGGAGTGAGAAATAGATTCAAGGGACTAGATCTGATAGATAGAGTGCCTGATGAACTATGGACCGAGGTTCATGACATTGTACAGGAGACAGGGATCAAGACCATCCCCATGGAAAAGAAATGCAAAAAAGCAAAATGGCTGTCTGAGGAGGCCTTACAAAGAGCTATGAAAAGAAGAGAAGCGAAAAGCAAAGGAGAAAAGGAAAGATACAAGCATCTGAATGCAGAGTTCCAAAGAATAGCAAGAAGAGATAAGAAAGACTTCCTCAGCAATCAATGCAAAGAAATAGAGGAAAACAACAGAATGGGAAAGACTAGCGATCTCTTCAAGAAAATTAGAGACACCAAGGGAACATTTCATTCAAAGATGGACTCGATAAAGGACAGAAATGGTCTAGACCTAACAGAAGCAGAAGATATTAAGAAGAGGTGGCAAGAATACACAGAAGAACTGTACAAAAAAGATCTTCACGACCAAGATAATCTTGATGGTGTGATCATTCATCTAGAGCCGGATATCCTGGAATGTGAAGTCAAGTGGGCCTTAGAAAGCATCACTACGAACAAAACTAGTGGAGGTGATGGAATTCCAGTGGAGCTATTTCAAATCCTGAAAAATGATGCTATGAAAGTGCTGCACTCAAAACGCCAGCAAATTTGGAAGACTCAGCAGTGGCCACAGGACTGGAAAAGGTCAGTTTTCATTCCAATCCCAAAGAAAGGCAATGCCAAAGAATGCTCAAACTACCGCACAATTGCACTCATCTCACATGCTAGTAAAGTAATGCTCAAAATTCTCCAAGCCAGGCTTCAGCAATACTTGAACCATGAACTTCCAGATGTTCAAGCTGGTTTTAGAAAAGGCAGAGGAACCAGAGATCAAATTGCCAACATCCGCTGGATCATGGAAAAAGCAAGAGAGTCCCAGAAACATATCTATTTCTGCTTTATTGACTATGCCAAAGCCTTTAACTGTGTGGATCACAATCAACTGTGGAAAATTCTGAAAGAGATGGGAATACCAGACCACCTGACCTGCCTTTTTCTGACTTACTTCATTCCATATAACAGGCTCTAAGTTCATCCACCTGACTAGAACCAATTCACATTCATTCTTTTTTATGGCTGGGTTGTGTTCCACTGTATATATGTACCACACCTTCTTTATCCATTCATCTGTCAATACATATCTAGGTTGCTTCCATGTCCTGGCTATTGTGAACAATGCTGCAATGAACATTGGGGTACATGTGTGTTTTAGAATAGTGGTTTTCTCAGTGGCTCCAATTAATAAGCATTATTATTACTCAACAGTCCTCAGACCAACTGAGTGGTTCTTCTCATTCAGCTGGTCTTACCTAAGTGTCTACAGTCAGCCACAGTGAGGTATATGTCTCTGTTGCTCTTGGCTGGACTCTCTTACATGTTTGGGGGTCAGCTGGTTACAGGCTGATCTCTGATTACCTTGCCTTGGATAGCAAGGCTCTCTTGCATCTTGTCTCTCATCCAACAGCAGGTTACCAGGCTTGTTCTCACAAAGAAGGCAGAAGAGCAGGAGAAAGAGCAGAAGCTGGCAAGCCTCTTACAGCTTAGGCTCGGAATAGACACACCATGACTTTTCTCATATTCTGTGGGTTAAAGAAGTCACAAGTCCATCCAAATTTAAGGAGTGGGAAAACAGAGCCCTTTCTTGATGCAGGGAGTTGCAAAGTCATATGGAAAAATCATGGATTCATGGAGGGGTAAATAAGTGCCACTTCCGCAACCAAGGTATTACAGTCCCCAAGGCTAAAGTTGGCTTCAGTGCTCTGCTTACTTCTCTGGTCCTGTCTTCACTTAGATTTTGGCTGGAGGGATTTTTATTTTATTTTTTTACTAGCTCATGGATGCATTTAAGAAGATTTAAAAATACATTTTATCATTAAAAAAAATCATTTATCATGTTTTCTTTAGGAGGATCAACCAGGCACCTAGTCTGCCATACTGCTTGACTGACATTTTGATGAGTTTCTCTGTCTCTGCACCTGTGTGGCTCTCTAGTTCTCTCTTCTCGTCTTGGAGACTCTATTCAAATGCTTCCGTTATGATTCTTGACTTCTTTGACTACCTTTCTTCACCCAGACAGAGCTCTAGATTCTAAAAGTATTTAGTGCTCATCTCTATTAAGGCATGGAATTCTTAACACAGCAGTCGTGATTTGTGGAGTGCACGGTCCCTTGTTTAAAAAATTACTGAGAATTTCAAAACAGTGACAGCAGAGCATAACGCTTGTAAGCGTGGGGCTCTGTGTGACTGCATCACTCACACGCCCATGAAGCTGGCCCTGAGAAGTAATGACTGATTTACCTCTCCATCTCCCTCATACACTACTGGATGGGTGTGAGAGAACACTGTCTAAAGTCTGTCTGACTAATCTTTATGCCCCAGCAGGCTAGCAAGGTGCCAGATACAATCAGTAAATATTCGTGGAAGGAACAGATGAAAACGACACCATTTCTTACTTCTAAAATATGTCAACTCTTTTATACAAACTGTAAGAGAAAAGTAGAGAACCACATAAAATGTCCCTATCCATTGTAAGATGCATTTCCAATTTCAGAATAGTGAACAGAATGTACATTTTAGAACTGAGAAGGACTTCCCTAGTGGTCCAGTGATTAAGAATCCGCCTGACAATGCAGGACACATGAGTTCGATCCCTGTTCCGGGAAGATTCCACATGCTGTGGGACAGCTAAGACCACGTGCTACAACTCTTGGACCTGCATGTCCTAGAGCCTGTGCCACTGGGGAAAGCAAGCCACTGCAATGAGACACCTGTGCACCATGCTCACCGCAACCAGAGAAAGCCTGCAGGCAGCAATGAAGACCCAGCACAGTCAAAAATAAATAAAATAATAATAATTGAAAAAAAGCTGGGAAAACGCGGTGGTGCCTTTTAACATACTGCATGAAGGCTGTTATGCTTCATGGCAAGTGAGATGCTTCTTGCAGTTCTAAAGTGGGTTCCTAGGATTAACTTTCTATCTGATTTTCCCTGGTATCTGGTCTCAGCTGATCTCTGGGCTGGGAACTCTGCAACCTTAGCTCAGGCTGAAACTTCTTGATTGAATAGGTCTTGTAGGCAGCAGGACAGGTGACCAGTCTGCCTATCTCCCACCAGAACTTTATGTCATGTGGCATCTTTAAACGTCTTCTTGGGAAATGGGGAAAGGGTGTGACTCCCAGTTTTAATTCACTTGGGCCTGTGACTGTTACTTCTTCTATCTTCAGTTTCCCCCTTTATATAAGGAGAGCCAGTGGCCCCAAAGAGGTACAGGGAGAAGGTTGTCGGGTGGATATTGAATCAGAACTATTCCACGGTCTGTCTATTCCTAGAGAGGAGGATGGTCAGTCTCCCACACCTCACCGTCCCAGCTTTCCAGACCAGAAAAGGTGGACGAAGGAAGAGGGAAGACGGCTTCAAGGATGCACGCTACTCTCCACTCCAACTTTCAGCGCCTGAGGCCGAGCTCCCCTCACACCCACCTCAGGAAATCAGAACCCAGAGCCAGCCCCTCCCCAAGCGGTTTCCCCAGTGCGGCCCCCTCCCCCCCATTACAGCATCGCCCTGGGCGCCAAGACGGATTTCAGCCAGGGACTGCTGCAGTCCTTTCTCCTCCGCCTTTCCTGGCTCCCGCAGCCTGAGTCCCGGCTCTGCAGCCTCCGGCTGTGCTCCGGACCGTCCCTTTTCCCTCCCCCACCCCGCCTTCGCCTTGGCACGACCCCTGGCTCAGGGCCTAGAGGTGGGAGGACACAGTGGGGACAGGTGGGGCCCCGGCAAAGTCCACAGGTCGAGCGGGGTTTTCCCTCCACACAGTGGGGCTGCCTGGGCTGTGGGTGAGGGACTCTATCCAGTCTGTGGCTCTGAGCCCGGCACGGCGCCCCAGCCGGGGACGCAAGGCTGAAGAGGGGCCCTTAGACCGCGGCCAGCAGCTGCAGTCGGGTAGCTCATCCGCGAAACCCGAAAAGCGTCTCCGAGAGGGATGCGCCCAGGGGGCTGCGTGACATTCAGGGTGTGACTGTGCCTCGGTGGGGCGCGAGACCCTGTCTGGGAGGCTGTGTGACTCTCTCTCCAAGCGCCCGTCTCTGGGCTTCGGACCTGTGCCTAGGCGGCCGTGCGTGACCGTGACACTGTGTGTGCCGGTTCCTGGGTCCCCGGCGGACGCGGACCCGGTGGTCCCCGGGGAGGGGGAGCTTATTCGCACCCCCGCCTGGGCCTCGCAGCGCCGTCGCTCAGCCTCCCCGAGGCGGGCGCTCCTCGGAGACCCGGGCGGCCGTCCGCTGGCGGCGACCTCGGCCCTCCCGGGTCCCGTGCGGGGGCCGGGAGCTCGGCCCCCTCCCTCGCGCCGGCTCCGGGCTGGGGGGGCCGGGGGGGGGGGGGGGGCGGGGGCGGAGCGCGCGGGCGGGATCCCCCCCGCCTCCCCTTCCTGGTCCCCGGGAAATCCAGCCTCCGTGGCTTGGCCGCCTCCCGCTCCCGCGCCCGCTGCCGCTCGGCGCTCGCTCGGGGCTCCGCAGCCGGCGCGGCCCCTCCGCCGGGGGCTCCGCAGTGCCGGGCCCCGTCCCTGCCCGCCCGCCCGCCCGCC